>NW_016854887.1:0-2840 GCF_001698545.2 Rhinopithecus bieti | reverse complement strand
GCTTAAAATATGAAGGGAAATAAAAAACACTTTATTTCTAATTTCTTATATAATGACCAATTTTATCCTTAGAAAAGTTTAATATTAAAAATTTTATTAGAGAAGTAATCAATTGAAGGAATATCAGAAATTGTAGACATGTAGGAGGAAAAACAAATCAGAAAACCATGTGTCACAACAGGTTCATCATTTGTAACAAATGTACCCCTCTGCTGAGGGATGTTGATAACAGGGGAGACTCTGCATGTGTGGGGACAGGAGGTAGATAGGAAATCTTGGTATGTATGTAGCTCATATGCCAAACTATTATTAGCTTATATCAATATTAGATATATATCCCTTCTGCCATTCCAGAAGGGATCATCTAGTCATATCCTTTTATAACCTGATATTTATTAGTCTATTTTCAGTATCTTTCTGGTTCATTCAAAGTAATGGTAAGCTAATGCTATAATGTCCCACCCAGATCTCCCTTCAGAACTAGAAGACTTAATTACCCATCTGTATGCTGCTGGCAGGCACCCCTTAGCCCTCTGCTCCATTTAGAACTGTTAGATGAAAGTATTTGCCTTGCCCAAGGGAAAACCCATATCCTTCAGCTGCAGGCTTCCAGTGGCTGCAAGATGCAAGGATATAAAGACCAGGCTCTCTTGCCCTGACTTGGGATAATTCTTCAGGGTTATTCCAGCTTCAGAACTCCCTGTGGGGTAGACTGAGGCCTTCATTGGGATAGCACTATAGCCCCTCTTCTCCCTCTGCTCAGTCCTGCCAACCCATGACTTCCTTTCCAGAGACATGGCCCTAGGAGTACTCTTTTATCAACTTCCTATATGTTATTCTTGGTCTCAGAATTTTTTCTCTGGGGGGCCCAATCTATAACAGCTACATTGGGAGTGGTCTGAGAAAGCAGACTCTATGATACAAGTTTCTAGCTGGTTCACTTTCTCCCCAAGACCCCCTGAGTGGTGGTGAATGGAGTATAGACAACCCCTTGCCCAAGGAAGTGGAGCATTGTTAAAGTTTTCACTGAATGGGGAACTGGCATGGGATATTGGTAGAAGAAAAATGCACTAACTAGTGCTATGGCTTCATCAGTAGCAATGAGGGTCAGAGAATCCCAAACAATAGAGACTAAGTGGCGACATTTGACCATCAGAGGCCAAGTCAGTGCAATTAATGTATTGAGTAAGGACAGAATGAAATGCAGGGAGACCTGCCTCACAGAAAGTTATGTAATTGGTTCAATGAGATATCATCGCACTCCAGTTAAAATGGCTTGTATCTAAAAGACAGGAAATAACAAATGCTGGTGAGGATGTAGAGAAAAGGGAACCCTCCTACACTATTGGTGGGAACGCAAATTAGTGCAACCACTATGGAGAACAGTTTGGAGTTTTCTTAAAATCTAAAAGTAGAGCTACCATATGATTCAGCAATCCCACTGCTGGGTATATGCCTGAAAGAAAGGAAATCAGCATATTGAAGAGATATCTGCTCTTCCATGTTTGTTGCAGTACTGTTCACAATAGCTAGAAAATTGAAGTAACCCAAGTGTCCATGGACAGATGAGTGGATAAAGAAAATGTGGTATGTGTATGCAATGGAATACTATTCAGCCATAAAAAAGAATGAGGTCCTGTCATTTGCAACAACAGGATGGACCTAGAGATCATTCTGTTAAGTGAAATAAGCCAGGCACAGGAAGACAAACATCACATGTTCTCACTTATTTGTGGGTGCTAAAAGTCACAACAATAAAACTCATGGAGATAGAGAGTAGAGGAATGGTTATCAGAGGCTGAGAAGGATAGTAGGGGGTGGGGAGGAGAAGGGGATGATTAATGTGTGCAAAAAAAAATTAGAAAGAATGAATAAGACCTACTATTTGATAGTATAATAGAGTGACTATAGTCAATAATAACTTAATTGTACATTTAAAAATAAGTAAAAGAGTATAATTGGATTGTTTGTAATACAAAGGAAAATGCTTGAGGAGATGGATACCCCATTCTTCATGATGTGATTATTACATATTGCATGCCTGTATCAAAACAGCTCACATACCCCATAAATATATACACTTATTATGTACCCCAAATTAAAAATAATAAAACTTTTAAAATAAAATGAATAAAGAGAAAATTATATTATCATTATATAGTTGGATAATAGAATATACTACCCCTGGGGGAAAATAGATAGGCAGCCAACAGGGTGCTACTCAAGCTGTTCGATCAAAAGAAATCACAGATGAATGATCAGGAGACTGAGGGTCATCACACTTATAAAAAACAAAAAAATCAGTCTCTTGCTTACTCTCTGACCCTGAGACAGTTTTTATTCTCAGAAACCCCTGCCCGAAGGACCTGCCATCCTCAGGATAAAGGATCCTGCAATATCATGCATGATAAGAAGATGTGGTAATGGATCCCCAGTCCTCCTTCAAAGGGACCTATGGCCATTTACTTGGGTGACACACACTAGGGAAAGGAGAATACCTAACTAAACACAGGCTCGAAGTTAGCATGGATATCCTGAGGCCTGAAGCATCATGATGTGGTCATATAGAAGTCAAGTAATAAGTAGAATCCTGCCCCAGGCCTGGCTCACAGTGGCTCCACTGGGTCCACGGATCCATCTGGTGGTCAGTTCTCTGTTCCCAAATGTGTAATGGGAGAAGGTACACAGATGGTCCCCAACTTACAGTGATGTGACAGGATTTTTCAGCCATAAGGGTATGAAAGTGATAAGCATTAAGTAGAAACTGTACTTCAAGTCCCATACATTCTATTTTTCACTTTCAGTACAGTGTTTAATAAATTACATGAGAATTGTGAGGC
>NW_016854886.1:0-1652 GCF_001698545.2 Rhinopithecus bieti | reverse complement strand
AAAAAAAAAAAAAAGAAAAGAAAAAAAAGAAACCCACTAGCTTCTGCAATAAAATGACACCATCATCCTCTAAGAGTGACAATGAAGGAAGGTGCCTTCCCATCAGCAGGGGAGGACTGCTGGACTCACAGTCCTAATTAACTTTTATCTTCAAGATTCGCCTTCCCTGGAAGATCCTTCCCTAGTTGCTACTGCCGCCACCCCGGTGGCTCTCGTAGGTGCCACGCTCCCTGCAACTCCATTACAAAAATGGAACATGACTCATTCCTTAATCCCCACTGCACAGCTAAGGACCTGACAGGAACCTTGGTAGAATGATTCTACCGACAACCCAGAAATAACAAGTAGGAAACAGCACTGAATCTGCAACTCTGAGGACGTGCCTTTTTCTTTTAAATGAGTCAAGCCAAAATGGACAACCAGACGACAAGAACATGGCTCTGTCCTATTCATTTAAACCTTCTGTATGCTAACATTGGTTTGGATTCAATTACAGTTCTCTGCTGTCTTTTTGGACTTAGTCATCTTCAATGGGAATTGCTGTTGGCTCCCTCTTATAGGAAAAAACTTGCCATCACAGCTAGACTTGGGTTTAATAGAGAGCTAAGAGTGCGCCATTTATTTACAAGTTGCTCACAGATTTTAGGCCATGGAGGAGGAAATATCAGTTTAGCTTGAGAACAGATTTCCTTTGTCCTGGCAAGAGCCCCTTAAAAAGCCCTTTTAGTTACGAGTTATGATATTAGACAAGTACTCACACCATGCAAAGGGGAAGGGTATAACACTCTGTTCTGGGTAAAGATCTCAGGCCTGAAATGCTTCGATTTCCCATGCAAGCAAACCCCTTGCCTTTTCAGTTCCAAGTTATTCAGAGGAAAAAAGAAAATCAAACCAGCCATTCTCTTTATGTTTCTTATCACTTCTTGTGATTTAAATTTTGAAGTTTTCTAGCAGTAGTTATTAAGAGGAATAACTAAGCACAGTTTTACATGTATAGATAACATCACTGCTACTTTGATATCTGATTAAAGACTTAAAAATGAACTTGATGAGAAGTGGAGCATGATGGCGTGCACCTGTGGTCCCAGCTACTTAGGAAGCTGAGGCAAAAGGATTGCTTGGGGCCAGAAGTTCAAGGCTGTAGTGCACAATGATGGTGCCTGTGAATAGCACTGCACTCCAGCCTGGGCGACATAGTGGACACCGACTGTAGAAATTAATAAGAACAGTTTTCTATTTAATTTGATACTCATTTTTTTTTAAATTTTAGTGGCTGTTAAAACTGTCTTTTATCCTGAAAGGATATAAATATTATGTGTGTGTGTGTGTGTGTGTGTATATATATATAATATATATATATATTTTTTTGAGATGAAGTCTTGCTCTGTCATTCAGGCTGGAGCGCAGTGGCCCAATCTCAGCTCACTGCAACCTCTGCCTCCCAGGTTCAAGAGATTCTCCTGCCTCATCCTCCTGAGTAGCTGGAACTATAGGTGTGCACCACCACGCTTGGCTGATTTTTGTATTTTTAGTAGAGGTGGGGTTGCACCACTTGGCCAGGCTGGTCTGGAACTCCTGACCTCAGGTGATGCACCCACCACGGCTCCCAAAGTGCTGGGATTACAGGCATATATATATATATATTATAGATA
>NW_016854885.1:0-1650 GCF_001698545.2 Rhinopithecus bieti | reverse complement strand
TGTAAGCTCTGCCTCCTGGATTCACACCATTCTCCTGCCTGAGCCTCCCGAGTAGCTGGGACTACAGGTGCCTGCCACCACACCCGGCTCATTTTTTCTATTTTTCTTTTCTTTAGTAGAGACAGGGTTTCACCATATTAGCCAGGATGGTCTTGATCTCCTGACCTCATGATCTGTGCACCTCAGCCTCCCAAAGTGCTGGGATTACAGGTGTGAGCCACTGCGCCCTGCCTCAACAATGCTCTTACAATGAAATCAGTGTGGTACATCGTTGCCTGAGACGGGCTTTGCTCCATCAGTGCTTGAGATCCACCCAAGCAGTCAAGTGTTCCACATTTTCTTCCTTTCTCTTGGTGACAGCCGTTTGATGCTATGGAGTACCACAGTTGAACCATTCCCCTGTCCAGGGACACATTGGTTGGTTGGTTGATTCCAATTTGGGGCTCTCACTGTGGTTTGTAAGTCCTGGGAAGGTGGTTTGTTCATTAGATTAGCTTGGTCTAGAGATACAACTATTTAATGTTTATATAGTATTCTTTTCCTTTTTTCTTTTCCTTTTTTTTCTTTTTCTTTTTTATTTTTTTGAGACTGAGTCTAGCTCAGTTGCTCAGGTTGGTGTGCAGTGGTGTGATCTCAGCTCACTGCAACCTCTGCCTCCCGGGTTCAAGTGATTCTCCTGCCTCAGCTTCCTGAGTAGCTGGGATTACAGGTGTGCACCACCACACCTGGCTAATTTTGTATTTTAGTAGAGATGGGGTTTTACCATGTTGGCCAGGCTGGACTCGAATTTCTGACCTCAAGTGATCTACCTGCTGCACCCTCCCAAATATGGTATTCTGGGACAGACAAGTACAAGCCCTGCTTTGAGCTTTGTTAGTTGGCACATCAACTAACATCGAAGAATAATAAGAAAGAAGAATTTGCTTTGCACCGTGTGTGTGTGTGCCTGGTAACCAGGGAACTGTACTTTAAAAAGATGTAACCCAGGGAAATTGGCCAAAGCATAGATGTTGTCTCAGGACGGAAATGCTGTGCCTGACCTCGTGGGGTTTATCTGGGAACAGATTAGAGGGAGCTACATGCTCACTCTTTTGCTCACTCTCTGTACCACAAGTGCAGCGAGCTGGAGCCTGGATTCAAAGAATAAATAAAGATACACGTTGTCAGAAAAGATGGATCTAGGCTATTTGGGGCCAAGAAAGGAAAAAGCATGAAGTCACTTAGGTCCAGTTTCCTGGAAGTCTAACGAATTTCCCTTCTCATAACACACAGGGGCAGGGGTATTGTTCTATTCTCTTCACTCCTGTAGTCCCAGAACCTAGAAATGCTCTATTCCCAACACTTGGCCCGTATTCCCCAAAGTATTTATTGTGTAGAGGGATGGGGTGATGAGCTTAAGTCTCTAAAAGGTAGACTTTGACATTGAAAGATGGTTTGGGCCACATTGTGAAGGGTTTCTATTCACTATCACATTGAGGAGTTGGAACTTTCCTTTATTCAATAATGACAGACGCTTGATTCTGCGTGTAGTACTACAAGTTCCTGGGATATGCTGATGAATGAAACAAGAGCCTTTTATTCAATAATGACAGATGCTTGATTCTGCACGTAGTACAATATATTCCAGGAATGTGCTGATGGATGAAATGA
>NW_016854884.1:0-1020 GCF_001698545.2 Rhinopithecus bieti | reverse complement strand
TATTTCCTTAATCTCATAAAGAAGTACCAGTACGTTATTTATTTTATAAACACATTTACTCAGGAAATAGAATACATTGCTTATAACAAATTAAACAGAAATTCTATATTTTTACTATTCATATAATGTCCTCACATTGTCTGTAATTTAGTCAATCTTACAAAATTTAATTTTCTTTTTAGAGTGTTTATTGAATTTTTTTCTTCTGTTTATAACAATTCTAGTACACAGCATTTCATTATAGTGATGAAGAAACAAACAATAAGAATAATGGAGTGTATTGAGTTGTATATTTTTTATTCACTTTTAGTTTGATAAGATTGTAATTTACCATGGTAACTAAGTTTTATCAATCTTCACCCCCATTTTTTCAATCCACTTACATGAGAGAGGCTGTAAGAAGAGCATTCACCAGTAACATAAACAAAACTGATTCTAATGAAAGAAGACGTGCTCACAGAAATATTGAGAAGCCTAATTTACCACCATGCACAATTTAATAGGAACCTGCATTTTTCTTTGAATGATATGTCCTTTTGTTACAGTTTATTGCTCTTTTGTAATCATTAGTTTATTTTAATATTCACTGTCATGATTTTATGTAATATTAGTAAAATTTAGAAAGAACAAAATAGCATTGCTCTATAAAATAGTAAGACCACTCTGAATATACTGCTCACTCAAAAAATGGCAACAAATCTACTGATATGGTTTGGTTGTGACCACAAAAATCTCATCTTGAATTGTACTTTCCATAATATCTATGTGTCATGGGAGGGACCCATTAGGATGTAATTGAATCATGAGGGCAGTTAACCTCCTGCTCTTCTCCTGATAGTGAGTTCTCATGAGATCTGATAGCTTTGTAAGGGGCTTTTCTCCCTTTTTGCTGAGTACTTTTCCTTACGACTGCCATGTGAAGAAAGACATGTTTGATTCTGCCATGACTGTAAGTTTCCTGAGGCCTCCCCAGTCATGCTGAATTGTGAGTCTATTAAACATCTTTTGTTTATAAATTAT
>NW_016854882.1:0-413 GCF_001698545.2 Rhinopithecus bieti | reverse complement strand
GTAATGTGATTGCTGGGTGTTCCACATTTTCTTTATCCAGTCTATCACTGATGAGCATTTGGGTTGGTTCAAAGTCTTCGCTATTATGAATAGTGCTGCAATAAACATACATGTGCATGTGTCTTTATAGTAGAATGATTTCTAATCCTTTGGGTATATACCCTGTAATGCGATTGCTGGGTAAAATGGTATTTCTGGTTCTAGGTCCTTGAGGAATGGCCACACTATCTTCCACAATGATTGAACTAATTTACACTCCCACCAACAGTGTAAAAGCATTCCTATTTTTCCACATCCTCTCCAGTATCTGTTGTTTCCTGACTTTCTAATGATCGCCATTTTAACTAGCATGAGATGGTACCTCATTATGGTTTTGATTTGCATTTCTCTAATGATCTGTGATGATGAGCTAT
>NW_016854881.1:0-236 GCF_001698545.2 Rhinopithecus bieti | reverse complement strand
TCTGCAGAGGGCTGGCTTCCTGGTTCATAGACAGCCATCTTTTTACTGTGTCCTTAATGACAGAAGGGATGAGGGAGCTCTCTGCAGTCCCTTTGATAGGGGCACCAATTCCATTCATGAGATCCCTGCCTTCATGAACTTATTCACCTGCCAAGGCCCCACCTACAAATACCATCACATAGAATTAGAATTCAACACATGAATTTGAGGACAGTAACATTTGCTTTACAGAATCC
>NW_016854880.1:0-1020 GCF_001698545.2 Rhinopithecus bieti | reverse complement strand
TGTCCTAATACTCTCCCTCCCCTTGCCTCCTAACCCCTGGCAGGCCCCGGTGTGTGATGTTCTCCTCCCTGTGTCCATGTGTTCCCATCGTTCAACTCCCACTTATAAGCGAGAACTTGCAGTGTTTGGTTTTCTGTTCATGTGTTAGTTTGCTGAGAATGATGGTTTCCAGCTTTATCCATGTCCCTGCAAAGGACATGAACTCTTTCTGTTTTATAGCTGCATAGTATTCCATGGTGTATATGTGCCGTATTTTATTTATCCAGTCTATCATTGATGGGGATTTGGGTTGGTTCCAAGTCTTTGCTATTGTAAGTAGTTCTGCAATAAACATATGTGTACATGTGTCTTTACAGAAGAATGATTTATAATCCTTTGGGTATATACCCAGTAATGGGATTTCTGGGTAAGATGGTATTTCTGGTTCTAGATCCTTGAGGAATTGCTAACTATCTTCCACAATGATTGAACTAATTTACACTCCCACCAACAGTGTAAAAACGTTTCTATTTCTCCACATTCTCTCCAGCATCTGTTGTTTCCTGTTATAATAATCACCATTCTAAAAGGCCTGAGATGGTATCTCATTGTGGTTTTGATTTGCCTTTCTCTAATGACCAGCGATGATGAGTTTTTTTTCATATGTTTGTGGCTGCATAAATGTCTTATTTTGAGAAGCATCTGTTCATATTCTTCACTCATTTTTTGATGGGGTTGTTTTTTTTCTTGTAAATTTAAGTTCCTTGTAGATTCTGAATATTAGACCTTTGTCAGACAGGTAGATTGCAAAAACTTTCTTCCATTCTGTAGGTTGCCTGTTCATTCTGATGATACTTACTTTTGCTGTGCAGAAGCTCTTTAGTTTAATTAGATCCCGTTTGTCAATTTTGGCTTTTGTTGCAATTGCTTTTGGTGTTTTACTCATGAAGTCTTTGCCCATGCCTATGTCCTAAATGTTAGTGCCTAGGTTTTATTCTAAGGTTTTTATGGTTTTAGGTTTTACATTTAAGTCTTTAATCC
>NW_016854879.1:0-232 GCF_001698545.2 Rhinopithecus bieti | reverse complement strand
GAATCTGTTTAGTTTTATCTGAAGATATTTGCTTTTCACAATAGGCATCAAATCGCTCCCAAAATCCCTTCGCAGATTCCACGATAACAGTGTTAGCAAACTGCTCCATGAAAAGAACGGTGTAACTCTGTGAGATGAATCGACGCTACATAAAGCACTTTCTTAGAAAGCTTCTTTTTGGTTTTCATCTGAGGATATTTCCTTTGTCATCATAGGCTTCAAAGCACTCTCA
>NW_016854878.1:0-1275 GCF_001698545.2 Rhinopithecus bieti | reverse complement strand
GTGCTGGGATTACAGGCTTGAGCCACCGCGCCCGGCCAGGATTCTTTCTATTAATTGAGATAAGTTAGTATACAAGATGCAGGATTTTGTCTCTTAAGAATGGAGAATCAGGGTTAACCATAGAGAAAAAATGAAGTATATACTCCTTCCTCTAGCCATTGACCAAATTGTTTTAATACACATAGACTGGTGACATTTGCACTGGAATCCTGTAATAGACATAGTTCATGTAGACTCCTTGTTGTATGAGCAAGGGGTGATCTTCAATGCTGGGCTTGAGAGGAATATCTTGGAAGCAAAAAGATTTAACAGAGACCCCAAGAGTCAAGAAAGCCAAGAATTTTAATGCTTTTTAAATGCTTGTACAGTGAGTGCAAGGCCCTCTGAGTGTGATGTGGGAGACAGAAACCCGGACACTTTTCAGTTGTCTAGAGAGATAAAGCTCCGGGAAGAGATAATTTATGGCCGCTAAGTCAAAAGAATGAATTACCATGAGTGGGGTGGGAGTTAGAGGCCTCAAGAAACCTTGGCACATTTTGGACACCTACTGTGTGCCATGAGTCCGCACGTATGGGATTAGACTATCGAGAGTAAATTGCTGATTAAAACCTTAATATTATTTTTGTCTGCGTTAATTTTGATTGGGCTAACTGACATTGACAGGTACAATTCACCCTATTTGTTCAATTTGTAACATCTTGGTAACCTAACTCTGTCCCTTTGTCTGCTCAGAAGACAACTGATGATAGTAGGAATACTTTGTAGCTTTCGTTAACCATCCATTTGTTTATATTGCCAACTTCTATGTCAGAGAGCTAAGAAGCACTTTGTGTGTGTGTGTGTGTGTGTGTAAGAGACAGTTTCATTCTGTCTGTCACCAGGCTGGAGTGCAGTGGTGCAATCTCAGATCACTGCAACCTCCACCTCCTGGGTTCAAGTGATTCTCCTGCCTCAGCCTCCTGAGTAGCTGGGACTACAGGTGCGCACCACTACACCCAGCTAATTTTTGTGTTTTTAGTAGAGACGGGGTTTCACCATGTTGACCAGGATGGTCTCGATCTGTTGACCTCATGATCTGCCCACCTTGGCCTCCCAAAGTGCTGGGATTACAGGCGTGAGCCACCGCACCTGGCCTTTTTTTTTCTTTTTTTTTGAGATGGAGTCTTGCTCTGTTGCCCAGGCTGGAGTGCAGTGATGTGATCTCAGTTCACTGCAACCTCCACCTCCCAGGTTCACACCATTCTCCTGCCTCAGCCTCCTGAGTAGCTGGCGCCT
>NW_016854877.1:0-1514 GCF_001698545.2 Rhinopithecus bieti | reverse complement strand
TTGATGAGTTTTGGTCTGCCACCCAGGGTGGAGTGCAGTGGCACAACCTCAGCTCACTGCAACCTCTGCCTCTGGAGTTAAAGTGATTCTTCTGCCCAGCATCCCAAGTAGCTGGGATTTCAGGCACCCACCACCACACCGGGCTAATTTTTGCATTTTTAGTAGAGACGGGGTTTCACCATGATGGCCAGGCTGGTCTTGAATCCTGACCTCAGATGATCTGCCTGCCTCAGCCTCCCAAAATGCTGGGATTACAGGTGTGAACCACCGCGCCTAGCCCAGTCTTTCTGTTCTGTATGCCTGGAACGTCTATTGAATGAATGTTGAAACTTCTGGGATCTATTCTCCATTTCCTTTATTATTTTACTTTCATACTTTCTATTTCATAATCCTTTTCTGCTATATGGTGAAGTAGTGCCATGCCTGAACACATTTTTTTTTCATTGGGCTGTTCCAATTTCTCTTACTGATATGCAAAACCTTTGTTATATATTAGAGATGGTTACTATTAATTTACTGTGGATGCTTCACTAGTTTCTCCAAAATTTGCCTGTTTAAACAGTTGTTTATAGTGTCTTTTGACTTAGATGATACTTTAATTTTTACATCTTTAAGTATGTCAGATTCATTCTTCATAGCCTTGTTGTAATGTCAGAATGTGCCTATGCCAACTCAAGATGTCTTACACTGTAATATTTTCCTAAATTTTCATCTAGTTCTTTATGACTTCACGTTTTCACATTTAAGTGAGCGAATTTTTAGAATTTATTATTTTATGTGGCTTAAAGTAAGGATTTAGTCTTTATTGTTTCAAATGGATAGACACTTGTCAAGTAATTATTTATTATACAATGCATCTTTTGCCCACTGTTTGGAAATGCATGCTGAAGTTTGTACATAAATTAGTCTGTTTCTTGATTTTCTATTTTTTTCACTAATTAATCTGTTTCTATATGTATTCATTTTTTATTGTTGCTGTAACAAATTGTCAATAGCTAAGACAACGCTGGGTGCAGTGGCTCATGCTTGTAATCCCAGCACTTTGGTAGGCCGAGGCAGGTGGATCGATTGAGGTCAGGAGTTCGAGACCAGCCTGGCCAGCATGGCAAAACCCCGTCTCTACTAAAAATACAAAAATTAGCCGGGTGTGGTGGTGGGCACCTGAAATTTCAGCTATTCAGAAGGCTGAGACAGGAGAATCGCTTGAACATGGGAGGCAGAGATAGCAGTGAGCTGAGATCACCCCACTGCCCTCCAGCTTGGGTGACACAAGTGAGACTCCTCAAAAAATATTTATATAGCTAAGACAATTTTGAAAAGAAGAATAAGGTGGGAGGAATGGCTGTACCATATTTCAATACTTCTTATATAGCTACAGGAATCAAGACTAGGTAGTATTGGGAGAAGAATAGACACATAGATCACTGGAACAAAATAGAGAACCTAGAAATAGCCCCACGCTGATTTTTTACCAAGAGACAAAAAGAATGAAGGATCGTCTGCTTAGCAAATGG
>NW_016854876.1:0-1183 GCF_001698545.2 Rhinopithecus bieti | reverse complement strand
CTCCGTGTGTATGGGAACCTCCCAGCCAGGTGTGGGATAAAATCTCCTGGTGTGATTATTTGCTAAGACCCTTGGTAAAGCGCAGTATTGGGGTGGGAATTACCCGATTTTCCAGGTGTTGTGTGTCTCAGTTCCCCTGGCTGGGAAAATGGATTCCCTTCCCCTTGCGCTTCCCAGGTGAGGCGATGCTTTGCCCTGCTTCAGCTCTCGCTGGTCGGGCTGCAGCAGCTGACCAGCACCGATTGTCCGGCACTCCCTAGTGAGATGTCCCCAGTACCTCAGTTGAAAATGCAGAAATCAGCTGTCTTCTGTGTCGCTCGCGCTGGGAGCTGGAGACTGGAGCTGTTCGTATTCGGCCATCTTGTTCCTTTTAGATTTCTTACATGTTATATGTCTTATATTTTATACTTTTAGACTTTTATCCAAAATATCCATTTCTTCCTTTTGATAATATGTCGTAGTAGATTGGAAATGTGTGCCCTTAAATGTATGATGTGACCTTGATCACCTGAAAGCATATCAAAGAATCGGCTCCAGAAATTTACTTTTAATATAAAACATTTGGAAAGAAAAGCTGAATTAATAGTTGACAACAGTCGGATCGATGCACTAGTAAGATGGTAGATTGAGTGCAGTATACCAATTGTCCCTTTCCTCACCTCACTACCCATTAAAATCAGAAGCAAGATAACATTCCCTTCTCTAATTACCAGTATTTGCATTTTTAGTACCTCTAAAGATAGAACAAAATAGAAGTTACATTTTAAAAATAAAGTAGCAAGGTTGTAATAATTGCACAATATAGTATTATTTACCTGAAAACCCAATATATTGAAATGTAAATATATTAGAGAAAATAAAATTCTATATGGTTAGCTATAAGAAAATGATTACAAAATTAATAGCTTTCATACAAGTTGACAGTAACTAAATGAAAATATTATGGAAACAAATGATAACAACCCACAGGAGCAGCAAAAGCTAATGAGATAAAACACAAAACATAGTTTCTATTAAAAATAATAAAACTGTATTTTTTTCAGTTAAACACTTGAAAAAAAAATCAGGGGCAATATTTACTTTTGGATGGAGGTGTTCAAATAGTGAATTGCATTCCTGTATTTCTCTATTGAAATTTCTATGGATTACAATTCGAAGTTTAACAAAGTAGGTTTAAAGTTGA
>NW_016854875.1:0-1733 GCF_001698545.2 Rhinopithecus bieti | reverse complement strand
TTATATAAATAATTATTATAAATAGTATAATAAATAATAATTATTAATTATTAATTAGTATATTCACAGACCTGTGCAACCATTCCTACAAGGACTTATTTGTCTCCAAAAAAGAAACCCAGATGGTGCCTGGGGAAGGGTGAATGAAGGGACTGGGGGACTGCTCACTCTTGCCACAGACCTCTGGGATCCTAGCTGCAGGAGATCCCACATCCCCTAGGACATGGGAACTGGCAAGGGATCTCCCCAGAGATTAGACAGAAATGGAGTTGCTGCAAGCATGGAACCAGGGACATCTGAGTGCAGGTCGGCTTCAGCGGAGCTGGCCATAAGTGCCCACCCTGCAGAGCTACCTGTCTCCCTCTGAGAGGCTTTGGCTCCAGCTAACTGCCAGGGAGAAAACAGGATTTGCTTCCCCACAGGCCTAGGGAACATCTGCCTAAGAGCCCCCTAACTGCCAGCCCATCCTAGAGGCCCAACTTGGCCACCCCATAGGAGTGTGTACACAGTGCAGCCTCTGCTGCCCAGTCTGGAACCTTTGTTACACCTGAGTGTGTTCCAGCAGCCTGGGAGCCCTTTGGATCCTCCAGTGTACCTGGAGGAGGGTCCAGAGGAGGGAGCCATGACCAGGTTTTGCCACCCCAGGGCTACAGTTTGTGGCTTAGGAGTGCTGAGCCATGATCTGTGCTCAGCACCTTAATGAGAGATGAGCCAGCATTCTCAAGAAACTGAGAGAGGTGAGTCACACAAGTTCTCAGGCTGGTGTGGGACCTAGGTTTGCCTCCCTCCACAGGGTTGGTCTGGTAAGAGTGCGGTCTATCTCCCTGCTAGATCTCTCCTCAGGGAAGCCCCATAGCCCAAAAGACCTAACAACAACTACCAAAGCCACATGCTCAGTGCCAATGATGGGAGGTGGCTCCTCTAAGGTCCAGGAGTAGAGACCCAGTGAGGGGTTCAACACTACCCTCCTCACACCACAGAACACACCTGCAAATGCAAAGTCATACAAAGAAGCCATGTGGCTGACTAAGAGCCTATCCACGGCCCATTGATCTCAAGTCCCATCTACTGGATTGTAGCCCAAACTACAGTAAGAAACATTTTACTAATTCTCCCCACTGCAAAGCCAAGGACAAGAATCCTACAATAAACAAATACCCACTATAGAGTCTTAGCCCTCTGAAAACTTCCAGAAAGAAAGTCAATTGACTATACTCAATTTACACCACAGTTACAAGAATAACAGATGGGAAAGAATTTGCACAAAAACTCTGGAAATTCAGAAAACCAGAGTGTCCCATTACCTCCAAAGAAACCCAATAGCTCCCCAGCAATGGTGCTTAACCAGTCTGAATTGTCTGAAATGACAGACTTGGAGTTCCTTAGGTGGGTGGGAAAGAAGACCACTAAGATCCAGGAGAAAGCTGAAACTCAATCCAAGGAAGCAAAGCAATTCAATAAAATGATTGAAGACCTGAAAGACAAAGCAGCCATTTTAAGAAAGACCCAAAATGAACTTCTTGAGCCGAAAAAAAATCACTGCAAGAATTTTATAATACAATTGGAAGTATTATCAGCAGAAGGGACCAAGCTGAGGAAAGAATCTCAGAGCTGGAAGACTGCTCCTTCAAATCAACTCAGTCAGACAAAAATAAGAAAAAAGAGTTAAGAAAATGAACAGCATGCACACGTATGTTTATTGCAGCACTATTCACAATAGCAAAGACTTGGAA
>NW_016854874.1:0-217 GCF_001698545.2 Rhinopithecus bieti | reverse complement strand
TTTAGGACGTAGGCATGGGCAAAGAATTCATGACTAAAACACCAAAAGCAATGGCAACAAAAGCCAAAATTGACGAATGGAATCTAATTAAACTAAAGAGTTTCTGCACAGCAAAAGAAACTATCATCAGAATGAACAAGCAACCTACAGAATAGGAGAATATTTTTGCAACCCATCCATCTGACAAAGGGATTATAACCGGAATCTACAAAGACCT
>NW_016854873.1:0-217 GCF_001698545.2 Rhinopithecus bieti | reverse complement strand
AATGTACTAACCATCTGCTGTTTGTCAGGGCAGACAGAGCTGAACGAAGCCCAATCCCTGCCTTCAAAGAGTTCCATGTCTAGAGATGGCATTGACAGTGACAGAAATAACTATCCCACGAGGTAGAATAAGCTAAGTGTCATGTCAGAGGAAGAAACACAGTGTCAGGAAGCCTGAAGGATGGAGAAGGCTGTCCATCATCTGTAGATGAGTAGCT
>NW_016854872.1:0-1188 GCF_001698545.2 Rhinopithecus bieti | reverse complement strand
TCACAGGCAAGCGTATTTTCCACCTAAAATGAATGTCTAAATATACATACAGATTCAAAACAAAGACTGGAAGGACTCTTCCTTAGAAAGCCTAATAGCTTCCTCGTTTACTACCTTTCAGTCATTAACTTTCACTTCTCAGTAAACTCCTTTTTGAGAACTATGTAAAACTGAAACTGTTTCCAGGCAAGCTCCCATATTCTTAATCCTCCTCCCTGATTTTTTTCTTTTATAAGCAGAGTACTTATGACCATCTAAAAACTGTAGATTTTACTTAGTTTACTTGTCTGTTTAATCTGTCTCCATCTCATAAGAATACAAACTCCACAAGTCAGGGGAGAGACTTTTGCCTGTTTTGTTCATTCTGCATCTCCAGTGCCTAGAAGTGCCTAGAACAGTGCCTGAGATAATATATGTGTTTAATAAATATTTGTTAAATGAATAAAAGAGAAAAATACATTGTATTAGTTTGCTAGGGCTGCCCTTTCACAAACTTAATGGCTTAAGCAACAATTGTACATTGTTTCACAGTACTGGAGGCTACAAATCCAACACTAAGGTATTGGCAGGGTGGATTTCCTCTGAAAACTGTGAAGGATGGATCTGTATCCAGGCCTCCCTCCTTGGCTTGTAGATGGCCATCTCTTCCCTATGTGTCTCCACATCATCTTCCTTCTACATGGATGTCTGTTTTTGTGTCCCAATTTCCTTATAAGGACATGCCATATTAGATTAGGGCCCACACTGACAAATTCACTTTATCTTGATTACTTTTGTAAAGACTTTATCTCCAAATAGGATCACATTCTGAGTTACTAGGTGTTAGGACTCAACACATGAATTTTGGGAGGAAACAATTCAACCACATACATCCATGTGTTAATTATTTTCCTTTTTTCTTTGTGTTTTTCTGTATATTTCAGTTAAAATCAATGGATGTATTTATATATTTGTAATCAGAAGGAATAATAAATATGCTTATTTTCATCAAAATAGTGCATGCCAGGGTTAAAAAATTCAAGTATTACAGAAAAGCATTCAATGACTAAAGAAGAAGAGTCACATTTCCAAGGTTTTGCCATTCATAACCGTACTCCCCAAAGGGGGCCCACTGCGCCCTGCTTCCTTTACTGTAAGTTTAATGAAATTAATCCACTATCTTCATCTGTAAGTTCACGGCGAGTGTTA
>NW_016854871.1:0-1735 GCF_001698545.2 Rhinopithecus bieti | reverse complement strand
TTTGAGCCATAAAGTAAGCTCATGCTGGTACCAAGCACCAATAGGAGCTTGTCAAATCTAGCTTGTCAAAGGTGAGGAGCATATCCACTCAGAATCCCTTTATGGTTATTAAATATGGACCCAGAAAATCTGAGACAGATCTCAGTTAATTTAGAAAGTTTATTTTGCTGGCTGGGCATGGTGGCTCACGCTTGTAATCCCAGCACTTTGAAAGGCCGAGGTGGGCGGATCAGAAGGTCAGGAGATCGAGACCATCCTGGATAACATGGTGAAACCCCGTCTCTACTAAAAATACAAAAAATTAGCTGGGCGTGGTGGTGGGTGCCTGTAGTCCCAGCTACTCGGGGGGCTGAGGCAGGAGAATGGCATGAATCTGAGAGGTGGAGCTTTCAGTGAGCGGAGATCACACCACTGCACTCCAGTCTGGGCAACAGAGCAAGACTCCATCTCAAAAAATAAAAAATAAAAAAAGAAAGTTTATTTTGCTAAGGCTGAAGATGTGCACCCATGAAACAGACTCAGGAAGGCCTGATGACATGTGCCCAAGGTGGTCAGGGCACAGCTTGGTTTTATACATTTTAGGGAGACATGAGATATCAATCGATATATGTAAGAAGTACATTGATTTGGTCTGGAAAGGTAGGACAAGTTGAAGCAAAGGCAGGAAAACTCAAAGTGGAAAAGGGATGTATTAGGGTTCTCTTAGAGGGACAGAACTAATAGGATATATATAAAGAAGAGTTTATTAAGTATTAACGTACATGATCACAAGTCCCACAATTGGCTGTATGCAAGCTGAGGAGCAAGGAGAGTCAGTCCGAGTCCCAAAACTGAAGAACTTGGAGTCTGATGTTCATGTTCAAGGGCAGGAAGCATCCAGCACAGGAGAAAGATGTAGGCTGGAAGGCTAGGCCCATCTCTGCTGCTCATGTTTTTCCGACTGCTTTATATTGGCTGGCAGCTAATCAGATTGTGCCCACCAGATTAAGGGTGGATCTGCCTTCCCCAGCCCACTGACTCAAATGTTAATCTCTTTTGGCAACAGACACATTCAGGATGAATACTTTGTATCCTTCAATCCAATCAACTGGACACCCAGTATTAACCATCACAGGGGGCTTCCAGGTCACAGAAAGGTGGGAGACAAATGGTTGCATTATTTTGAGTTTCCAATTAGCCTTTCCAAAGGAGACAATCAGATATGCATTTACCTCAGTGAGCAGAGGGATAACTTTGAATAGAATGGGAGGCAGGTTCTGCCCTAAGCAGTTTCCAGCTTGAATTTTCACTTTAGCTTGGTGATGCTGGGGGGCCAAGATACCTTCCTTTCACAAAGGATAGCCAAAAATGTGGAAGTGACTTTGGAAGTGGGGAACAGGCATAGGTTGAAACAGTTTTGAGGGCCAGAAGAAGACAGGAAGATGTGGGAAAGTTTGTAACTTCCTAGAGACTTGTTGAATAGCTTTGACCAAAATGCTGATAGTGATATATGGACAATGAAGTCCAGGCTAAGGTGGTCTCAGATGGAGATGAGAAACTTGATGAGAACTGGAGTAAAGGTCACTCTTGCTATGCAAAGAGACTGGCGTCATTTTGCCCCTGCCCTAGAGATTTGTGGAACTTTGAACTTGAGTCATGATTTAGGCTATCTGGATGAAGAAATTTCCAAGTGGCAAAGCATTCAAGAGGAAGTACAGCATAGAAGTTTGGGAAATTTGCAGACTGACATTTCTAC
>NW_016854870.1:0-1272 GCF_001698545.2 Rhinopithecus bieti | reverse complement strand
AGAATTCTTGTGTGAAACTTCAGAATTCTCTACAGGCTATTGCATTTTGTTCCCAATGCTCAGGTCTTATAGTAGTGTGTTTGCCAGACAGGGGGCCCCCACTGAATTTAATTTATTGAGTTTATTTATTTATTTATTTATTTATTTATTTATTTAGTACTGGTATGTCCTGTGCACTCGATGGGACATACTTATGCTAAAAAAGTTGGTTTCTGGAATTCAAGTGTTACTACCTGCCCCATATTTTCATTTGCTAGATGTTGCAGCCTGGGTAGTAGTGAAAGTCATATGCAAAATATCAAAGGTGAGAAACTAAAGAATTATCACTTGGAAGTGGCTACATTCCTACAGTCTCTCTTACTTCTTGCCAATTTGCTATCTCAAGGGGTTTATAACAATTTTCAGTCAACCGTAGTACTTAAGTCTTAGGAATATTTTGGTGATTAAATGAGATAGTACATTACAAGTGTTAGAACAGTTACTGTTGAATAGTTAGGGCCCTGTGACTGTTTCTTTTTTTTCAAAATCTAGTGTAATGCTTAGTAGAGCATTTTCATGTATTTTGAACGAGGATACAAGAGATGGCCGTATGTGTACATTTGCTAACAACATCTAATCTATTTGTCAACACTGAAAGACAGATGTTTGAAAAAAGATGGGTTTTGTTTCGTTCTGTTTGGTTTTAATCACTTTGTAAGTTTCCAGTTCAGTGCCTGATGAGCCTCTGACTTTAGAAGCATGCTGTTAAATCTAGACTTTTTGTTTTGTTTTGTTTAAGACAGAGTCTTGCTCTGTCACCAGGCTGGAGTGCAGTGGTGAGATCTCTCCTCACCACAACCTCTGACTCCCTGGTTCAAGCAGTTCTCCTGTCTCAGCCTCCTGAGTAGCTGGGATTACAGGCCCCGAACGTCACGCCCGGCTAAATTTTTTTTTTTTTTGAGATGGAGTCTCGCTCTGTCACCCAGGCTGGAGTGCTGTGGCCGGATCTCAGCTCACTGCAAGCACCGCCTCCCGGGTTCATGCCATTCTCCTGCCTCAGCCTCCCGGGGAGCTGGGACTAAAGGCGCCGCCACCTCGCCCGGCTAGTTTTTTGTAGTTTTTTTAGTAGAGACGGGGTTTCACTGTGTTAGCCAGGATGGTCTCGATCTCCTGACCTCGTGATCCGCCCATCTCGGCCTCCCAAAGTGCTGGGATTACAGGCTTGAGCCACCGTGCCCGGCCTAATTTTTTTTGTATTTTCAGTAGAGGCGGGGTTTCACTGTGTTAGCCAGG
>NW_016854869.1:0-1993 GCF_001698545.2 Rhinopithecus bieti | reverse complement strand
AGAGACTGGGTTTCACCATGTTGGCCAGACTGGTCTCCAACTCCTGACCTCAGACAATCCACCCACCTCAGCCTCCCAAAGTGCTGGGATTACAGATATGAGCCACTGCGCCCGGCCTCTCTCTCTTTTTTTTTTCAGTTAACACATTTTGTGCTTTACTTAAGAAATATCTCTCTAATACTAAATTCATCTTTGATCTGGCTGACACCTGATTTGTCTCTCGGGTAATGGTTTGAGGATTTCCTTCCTTGCTTCGCTGGTCCTCCTCAGGCTTTGCTGGAGGATAAGTCATTATTGCCATCTTAAGCTTTGTCTTTGAAGGTGTCTTGCCTATGAGGGAACTTCAGGCTCCAGTGTCAACTCTGACTTTGGGAGCAAGTGCTGGGGTGTCCTCCCAGGGCAGCCCTTTGGTGCCCCCTGCTGGCAAGTGTAACCAGGACATCCAGCATTAAATCAGCCAAACTACAAATACATTTTGGGAAGCAGAGAGAATGTGGTCTGATGAATTTTGGGTTTAGGCCTCCACAGTTTCAGATAATGTTTATGCTATTCGTAAACTCTTATATCATACTTTTGAACACCCAGAGTAAAAATTACATGTCGAATACAACGATTAAGAAATTGTAAGAAAAAAAGAGGCCGCATACTGAAGAACGTCGAGTATTTCCAGTCCCAGGCAAAGAATTTGTTGAGCGCCTATAAGAAATAGCCATCGGCCATAAAAGTGGAGATGGACATGGACATGTAAACAAAGACTTGATAAGGCGTGACGAACACAATAAATATGAACAGCATGAAGAAAATACTCAGGAGATATCATCTGAGAATGTTAGGAAAGGCTGCCCATAGGACAATACAGTTACCTAAGGTGGGGACAATAATACATTTCTCAGTGCACCAGGGTTGGCAGGCCAAGAGTAGAGACAGCCATTTCAGGAGAGAGAACAACATCCACCACTGGCATGGGCATGGAGTGACAGCGTGAAGGCGCCAGGTGTTTAGTTCTTCCGCAGCGTGGCTGACACCGATGGGTCTGGGGAAAGATGAGCTTTGAGGACGGAAGACATTATAAAGCAACTCTTACTGCATGATAAACAACTGTCACATCAGCCGGGGGTATCCAGCCATGATTTTTAAACAGGGCAGCAATAATAGCATATCCTAATTTTAGAAAGACGTGATAGGAGCTAACACTTTCGGTGGTGTTCACCGATATTAACTCAGTGAATACTTACGACAACACCACAAAGTTGGTATGTTTTTCCCATTTTCCATTTGAGAACACTGAGCTACAGAGAACATAAATAATATCCCCAAGTCCGCACTTCTAAAAGCTTCCACAGGGTCGACTGGGGTTCATACCCAGGCAGTCTTTTGCAGGTTCTGTGGTTTCAGCAGCTTTTATTTAACTGACTGTCTTGGGTACTTTTGCAATAGGCCAGGCATGCTTTCTGCACTGGGCAATGGGGGCTGGGTTCCTGAGGCAGGATTGTGCGTGTGTCTCGCCCTTTGGAAACGCCCAACAGGGGGTTGGTCTTACGTAGCGAAAGCTCAGGGCAGTGGTGGTTGAGAGAGACACGTGCAAAGCTTACAGCTCTGCAGAACAACTAGGGAAAGGCCCAAGGAGCCACTCATAGACACCACCACTTTGCATAGCTGCTTGACCCAAAGCAGAGTCTTCATCTCTGGGAAGGAAACTCAGGGTCTGTGGAAACGACCCACACCTGGGCCAGAGCTTCTCACCCAAGTGGACACCGGGCCAGGGCTGGGCAAATGAGATTCTGGTTTATACAGCATAGACAGGAGAAGACAGAGTCCCAGTACTGACTGGGCTCTGTAAGGTAGAGGAAAAGCATCCCCAATTCCTGCCACATGAGCTTCTTTCCCATGCAAAGCCTCCTTGTCCAACTTGCCCTTCGATTCTATCACATGGAACAGAATTATTTATTTTTTATTTTTTTTATTTTTTGAGACGGAGTCTGGCTCTGTCTCC
>NW_016854868.1:0-1514 GCF_001698545.2 Rhinopithecus bieti | reverse complement strand
CGGGTGAGGGGCTATACTTTGCAAAGCCTTAAGGGTAGAGCTGCCTGAGACCATGGGAATCCACCACTTGCATCAGCATGACCTGGATGTAATACATGTAGTCAAACGAGATTGTTTTGGAACTTTAAGGTTTAATGACTGCACTATTGGATTTCAGATTTGCGTGAGACCTCTAGCCCTTTGTTTTGGCCAATTTCTCCTATTTGGAGTGGATGTATTTGGCCAATGCCTGTACCCCCATTGTATCTAGGAAGTAACTAACTTGCTTTTGATTTTACAGGCATAGGAAGAAGGGACTTCCTTTGTCTCAGATGAGTCTTTGGAGACCTGGGAGGGGCCAGGCACGGAATGATATGGTTTGGCTGTGTCCCCACACAAATCTCGTCTTGAATTGTAGCTCCCATAATCCCCACTTGTCCTGGGAGTGATCTGGTTGGAGGTAATAGAATCATGGGGCCAGGTTTTCCCATGTTGTTTTGTGATACTGAATAAGTCTCATGATTTCTGATGGTTTTATAAAGGGCAGTTTTGCCTGCACATACTCTCTTCCCTACCACCATGTAAGACATACTTTTGCTCCTCTTTTGCCTTCTGCTGTAACTGTGAGGCCTCCCCACTCATGTGGAACTGTGAGTCCATTAAACCACTTTTTTATCGTTTAAATTACCCAGTCTTGGGTATGTCTTTATTAGTAGCATGAGAACAGACAAATACAGTAGCACTTTGTTTCTCTCTTCCTACACTAATTAATACATACTCAAAAACAATTTAATATGTTAAATTAAAATTTTCTAATGTAACAGAATTAAGATAAAATAAATTTTCCAAGTTTTGGAGAACTTGTACACTCATCCATACCTCTTGTTTTTTCTGTTTACAACTCCTAATGATGTCACCTCCAGCATAGTAGTGATCCAGCAATACTGTTTATAAAAGCACGTTTTTAAAAAGATACTATTAGAAAGAGCATATGTAGTACAGATTCAAAAGCTTAGATAACCTAAGATTATGGCAAAGAAGTTGATTATATATAAAATTAGTAAATATAAGTTGTAGGTAAAGATAGTATACATAGGGTAGAATCTATAATATTAAGACAAATAATCTATCAAATCAAGGAGCCCAGATGTTTAGATTGAGGAAAGATGGTGAGAATACAATGTTTATTCAAAAAGCAGAGGCTTTCTAATGGAGCAGAGACTCTAAGCTTCCTTGAATTATTATTATTATTATTATTTTGAGAATGGAGTCTTACTCTGTCACCCAGGCTGGAGTGCAGTGGCATGATCTCGGCTCACTGCAAACTCCCCCTCCTAGGTTCAAGTAATTCTCCTGCCTCAGCCTCCCGAGTAGCTGGGATTACAGGTGCCTGCCACCATGCCTGGCTAATTTTTTTTGTTCTTTTTTTTTTTTTTTTTTTTTAGTAGAGATGAGTTTCACCATGTTGGCCAGGCTGGTCTCGAACTCTTGACCTCAAGTGATCTGCCTTCCTTGGCCTCCCAAAGTGCTAGAAT
>NW_016854867.1:0-618 GCF_001698545.2 Rhinopithecus bieti | reverse complement strand
GAAGCAATACTTAGAGGAAAATTTATATACTAAAATGTCTATATTAGAAAAGAAGAAAAGTCTTAAATCAATGACCTAAGCTCCTGTCATAAAAACCAGGAATAAATACGAGCAAACGTTGTCAAAAGTAGGAAGAAAAGAGATAATAAAGATAACAGAACGAATCAGTGAAATAGGAAACAGAAAAATAATAGAAAACCAATTAAGGCAGAATGTGGTTCTTGGAGAAGATCCATAAAATTGAAAAACATTATTTGACCCAGCCATCCCATTACTGGGGATATACCCAAAGGATTATAAGTCATGCTGCTATAAAGACACATGCACATGTATGTTTACTGCGGCACTGTTCACAATAGCAAAGACTTGGAATCAACTCAAATGTCCTTCAGTGACAGATTGGTTTAAGAAAATGTGGCACATATACACCATGCAATACTATGCAGCCATAAAAAAGGATGAGTTCATGCCCTTTGTAGGGACATGGATGCACCTGGAAACCATCATTCTCAGCAAACTATCGCAAGAACAGGAAACCAAATACCGCATATTCTTACTCATAAGTGGTAATTGAACAATGAGATCACTTGGACACAGGAAGGGGATCATCACACACAG
>NW_016854866.1:0-617 GCF_001698545.2 Rhinopithecus bieti | reverse complement strand
AGTTTCGCTCTTAATGTCCAGGCTGGAGTATAATGGCGCTATCTCGGCTCACTGCAACCTCCACCACCCACGTTCAAGCGATTCTCCTGCCTCAGACTCCCTGAGTAGCTGGGATTACAGTCATGCGCCACCATGCCCAGTTAATTTTGTATCTTTAGCAGAGACAAGGTTTCTCCATGTTGGTCAGGCTGGTCTCAAACTCCTGACCTCAAGTGATCGCCCGCCTAAACCTCCCAAAGTGCTGTGAGCCACCGTGCCCCGCCCATCACTCTTTCAATTAAGCCTTCTACCCGCTCCACAGAAGCATTAATCAGATTTACACTTTTCCAGATTACATATCCTGGCTTAAGTCTGTACCCTAATTTCCATTAAGAGTTGGAATCCTCACATGGAAAGGCGGGGGTGAGGATAAAAGGAGTGAGACTAAATGGACATTCAGAGATGTGAGAATGTGGCTTACTTTCTTACTTTGCTTGTGCCATGTCAGCACTAGAGGAGCAGCCTTGTTTATAGAAAATTAATTGTGCATTTTCTTAATTTAGAGAAACATGTGCCACCATTGAAATGATCTCTCAGAGGCTTTTTTTTTTTTTAGTTTGTGAAAGCATAGTGGGATT
>NW_016854865.1:0-617 GCF_001698545.2 Rhinopithecus bieti | reverse complement strand
CCAATCCATTTTCCATACCATTCCACACTCTATTCCATTAAATTCCATATTAAATTCCATTCCATTACATTCCATATTCATTTCACTCCATTCCATATTCCATTCCATTCCATATCCCATTCGATTCCATATTCCATTCCATTGCACATTTCATTCCATTCCATTCCATATTCCATTCCATTCCATATTCCATTCCACATTCCATTCCATTACTTTCCATCCCATTTCATTCCATTCCATATTCCACTCCATTTCATTATATTCCATTCCATATTCCATTCTATTCCATATTCCATTCTATATACCATTGCATTCATTATTCCCTTCCATTCCATTCCATTCCATTCCATTCCATTCCATTCCATTCCATTCCATTCCATTCCATTCCATATTCCATTCCATTCCATTCCATTCCATTCCATTCCATTCCATTGCATTCCATATTCCATTCCATTCCATTCTATTCCATTCCATTACATAATCCCTTCCATTCCTTCCATTCCATTCCATATTCCATTCCATTCCATTCCACTCCATTCCCTAATTCATTCCATTCCACGCCATTCCAAATTCCACTCCATTCCATATTCCATTCTGTTACATTCCATGTCCCATTC
>NW_016854864.1:0-1270 GCF_001698545.2 Rhinopithecus bieti | reverse complement strand
TGATGAACATCAATGTGAAAATCTTCAAGAAAATACTGCCAAACCGAATCCAGCAGCACATCAAATAGCTTATCCACCACAATCAGGTTGGCTTCATCCCCAGATGCAAGGTTGGTTCAACCTATGCAAATCAAGAAACGTAATCCATCACATAAACAGAACTAATGACAAAACCACGTGATTATCTCAATAGATACAGAAAAGGCCTTTGACAAAATTCAACAGCCCTTCATGCTAAAACTCTCAATAAACTAGGTATTGATGGAATGTATCTCAAAATAATAAGAACTATTTATGACAAACCCACAGCCAATATCATACTGAATGGGCAAAAGCTGGATGCATTCCCTTTGAAAACCGACACAAGACAAGGATGCCATCTCTCACCACTCCTATTCAACATAGTATTGGAAGTTCTGGCCAGGGCAATCAGGCAAGAAAAAGAAATAAAGAGAGAGCAGAGCAGAGGCTGTCCACTTGGATGGCATCTCCTGCGGTCATTGGTCTAATTAGATGCCTCACCACACATAACATAAGCAGCTTCAATACAGGACCAGAGTTATACACACCTGATATCCAAGATTTCAGCACAAATTAATAATGAGTGAATTAAATATCTAACCCGGCCTGGTAATTGCTCTGTCAATTAGGAAAAGAGGAAGTAAAATTGTCTTTGTTTGCAGATGACATGATTGTATACTTGGCTTTTAATTTCAAAGAGATTTTGATGAGGCTCTTTGTTTCTTTTTTTGAATTATGCAGTCACTCATGGACTCATCACACAATTTCTCTTCTTTTTTAGCATTAATCATACTCCCTGTTCTCTGCTCAGGGCATTGTATAATTGAAAAACATTTGGCAATCATTTCAGAATATAAGTAGAGGTGACAAGGCCTTTCATATTAGCAGCCCAGGCATTGGTTCCACTATGAAATCCAAAGATATTTATTCTATCTGATATTTAACATAAAATAGTTACATTTTATAGGGCTGGGCACAGTGACTCACATCTGTAATCCCAGCCCTTTGAGAGGACGAGGCAGGTGGATCACAAGTTCAGGAGATCAAGACCATCCTGGCCAACATAGTAAAACCTTGTCTCTACTAAAAATACAAAAATTAACTGGGCGTGGTCGTGGGTGCCTGTAGTCCCAGCTACTTGGGAGGCTGAGGCAGGAAAATTGCTTGAACCTGGGAAGTGGAGGTTGCAGTGAGCTGAGATGGTGCCACTGCACTCCAGCCTGGCAATGGAGCAACACTCTGTCTCAAA
>NW_016854863.1:0-1021 GCF_001698545.2 Rhinopithecus bieti | reverse complement strand
TTGACAGAGTCTAGCTCTGCCACCCAGGCTGGAGTGCAGTTGCACGATCTTGGCTCACTGGCTCACTGCAAGCTCCGCCTCTGGGGTTCATGCCATTCTCCTGCCTCAGCCTCCGGAGTAGCTGGGACTACAGGCTCCAGCCACCACGCCCGGCTAATTTTTTTGTATTTTTAGTTGAGACGGGGTTTCACCATGTTAGCCAGGATGTTTTGGATCTTCTGACCTCCTGATCTGCCCGCCTCGGCCTCCCAAAGTGCTGGGATTACAGGCGTGAGCCACAGCACACAGCCTAATTTTTTTTTTTCTTTTTCTTTGTTTTTATTTTTTTATTTATTTATTTTTTCCTGAGACAGACTTTTGCTCTTGTTGCCCCAGCTGGAGTGTAATGGCACGATATCAGCTCACTGTAACCTCCACCTCCCCGGTTCAACTGATTCTCCTTCCTCAGTCTCCCAAGTAGCTGGGATTATAGGCATGTGCCACCATGCCCGGCCAATTTTGTATTTTTAATAGAGATGGAGTTTCTCCATGTTGGTCAGTCTGGTCTCAAACTCCCGACCTCAGGTGATCCACCCACCTCGGCCCCCCAAAGTGCTCGTATAGGTGTGACCCACCGTGCTCAGCCTCGGAAACCAGTCTTCAGAGAACCTGGGGACGCTAACTTTTTACAAAGTAATTTCAATCTGTGATCGTAGAACCTCTGAAGGGATATTGATTCTTTAAACAGACGTAAAGTTAAAGTCAAAAAGGTCTTAGTTGTAGAGAGGCAGCACCCTCTAAATATCAGACCTTTAAAATTGATTACAGGCTAAAATCACAAAGTAGAAAATGACAACCGGTAAATTTGTCGTGTGGTTTCACTCTCCCAGATAGCTTTGTACAGTGTCATCTAAAATTTAATCAGCAATGGGAAACTAGAATAAATTTAATTCGAATTTTTTTTTTAGAATAATTTCAATTTGAATACTTCTTTGGTCTTTCCTCATGCCCTTCTAAATAGTATTAAATTCATAACTTTGGG
>NW_016854862.1:0-2919 GCF_001698545.2 Rhinopithecus bieti | reverse complement strand
AAAAGATTTGATTCCCCCGACAACTTTTCCAGAACAGGGGCCTTTGCACACAGCCAGGGAAGTGCTATATGAGGCATAACCCTGACGCTAATGCTCACCTTTTCCTCCTACCAAAAATGGAGCCCTGTGCACCCTAAGGGATTCTTCTTCATTTTCTGCCCAGTTGGACTCCACTAGGGGAGAATGAAGACAATTAATCGACAGAGGGTCTAGTCAAGCAAATGCTTGGGGACAAAAAGCCAAAAGCATTTTAAATACCTCGGCCAGACAGCAAAGTAAAAAAATTAAAATCAGGCAGGGCATGGTGGCTCACGCCTGTAATCCCAGCACTTTGGGAGGCTGAGGCGGGTATATCACGAGGGTCAAGAGATCAAGACCATCCTGGCCAACATGGTGAAACCCCGTCTCTACTAAAAATACAACAGATTAGCTGGGCATGATGGTGGGCGCCTATAATCCCAGCTAGTTGGGAGGCCGAGGCAGGAGAATCACTTGAACCTAGGAGGCGGAGGTTGCAGTGAGCCAAGATTGTGCCATTTCACTCCAGCCTGGCGACAGAGCAAGACTCCATCTCAGAAATAAATAAATATATACATACATACATCAGAAGTCCATGTAAATGTATCTAGGTGTAGGGGCTGAGGAGGTAGAACAGTGGAGGAAAAAGTTTCCCCAGCCTCCAGTCTCCATGCTCAGGTGCTCCCTGCAGCCACTCTACCAGCCTACCCAGTGGTTCCTGGAGATTTGGCAGGGAGGCACACAGGCATGAGAAATGAGAGCCAAACACTCAGTTTAAGGCGTCCAAACAGCCCCTGAGGTTGGCTGCACAACATTAGGAATGTACTAAATGGGCCGGGAGCTGTAGCTCACGCCTGTAATCCCAGCACTTTGGGAGGTCAAGGCGGATGAATCACTTGAGGTCAGGAGTTGGAGACCAGCCTGGCCAATACAGTGAAACCTACCTCTACTAAAAATATAAAATTAGCCAGGCATGGTGGCGTACACCTATAGTCGTAGCTACTCAGGAGGTTGAGGCAGGAGAATCACTTGAACCTGGGAGGCAGAGGTTGTAGTGAGCTGAGATCATACCACTGCACTCCAGCCTGGGTAACAGTGAGATTTATCTCAGAAAAAAAAAAAAAAAGTACTAAATCCCACTGAATTGTTCACTTTATTTTTTTTTAATTAATTAAGTTATTTTTTGAGACGGAGTCTCGCTCTGTCACCCAGGCTGGAGTGCAGTGGTGTGATCTCGGCTCACTGCAAACTCTACCTCCTGGGTTCAAGCAATTCTCCTGCCTCAGCCTCCCAAGTAGCTGGGATTACAGGCGTGCACCACCACGGTCCAGCCAACTTTTGTATTTTTAGTAGAGACGGGGTTTCACCATGTTGGTCAGGCTGGTCTCCAATTCCTGACCTCAAGTGATCCACCCGCCTTGGCCTCCCAAAGTGCTGGGATTACAGGCATGAGCCACCACACCCGGCCTGAATTGTTCACTTTAAAATGATTATGCTAGGTAAATTTTATCTCAATTTTTAAAAAAGTCCCTGAGTGTTGTCCTCTCACACAACCTACAAACAGCCTTTGGGCCTAAGTGCCCCTGCTTCTTGAGAGCCTGCTGACTCCTGCCAGTGCCTGCCTCCCTGGGGTGGTAGGCCAAGGTCCCAGGCTGCCTTTGCATGGAAAAGAGCTGGTGCACTTTATAGCAACCCATTGGCTCCTGATTCCCATTATTAAGCCAGTTCCATGCCCATAAATTGAGTAAAAAGTCTAAATGAAGACTGGGCGTGGTGGCTCACACTTGTAATCCCAGCACTTTGGGAGGCCAAGGCGGGAGGGAGGATGGCTTGAGCCCAGGAGTTCCAGACCAGCCTGGGCAACATAGCAACACCCCGTATCTCGACAAAAAGATAAAATACAAAATTAGCTGGGACCGGTGGCACACACCTGTTGGTCCTAGCCACTTGGGAGGCTGAGGCAGGAGGATTGCTTGAGCCCAGGAGTTTGAAACTGCACTGAGCTATGATCATACCACTGCACTCCAGCCTGGGTGATACAGCGAGACCCTGTCTCTAGTAATTTTTAACAGATCTAAATAAAGGTGCTCAGCCAGGATAAGTTAGGAAGTGCTGGAGTCTCTAGCCTTGGCAACACAGCAAGACTCTGTCTCAAATATATATAGACACATGTACATACATACACACACACACACCACACATATCTGAAATACTAGAGTTAAGGAAAGTCTTCTCTGGGGCTGGGCGCGGTGGCTCACGCCTATAATCCCAGTACTTTGGGAGGCCGAGGTGGGCAGATCACGAGGTCAGGAGATCGAGATCATCCTGGCTAACATGGTGAAACCCCGTCTCTATTAAAAATACAAAAAAATTAGCCAGGCGTGGTGGCGGGCGCCTGTAGTCCCAGGTACTTGGGAGGCTGAGGTAGCAGAATGGCGTGAACCCAGAAGGCGGAGGTTGCAGTGAGCTGAGATTGCGTCACTGCACTCCAGCCTGGGCAACACAGGGAGACTCCATCTCAAAAAAAAAAAAAAAAAACACAAAAAAAAGTCTTCTCTGAATTCTGCAACATAGACTGGCATTCAAGTTAGTTTCAGGAGGTGTCAAAAAGCTGGCTAGCAGAAGTTCAAGACGAGCCTGGCCAACATGGCAAAGCCCTGTCTCTACTAAAAATTCAAAAATTAGCCGGGCGTGGTGGCGAATGCCTGTAATCCCAGCTACTCAGGAGGCTAAGGAATGAGAATCGCTTAACCCAGGAGGTGGAGGTTGCAGTGAGCCAAGATCACGCCACTGCATTCCAGTCTGGG
The DNA here is from genome assembly GCF_001698545.2 of Rhinopithecus bieti. NCBI lineage: Eukaryota > Metazoa > Chordata > Mammalia > Primates > Cercopithecidae > Rhinopithecus > Rhinopithecus bieti. Next base: position 94 of record NW_016854862.1, on the reverse strand, counting down.
AGACAGAGTAAGACTCCATCTCCAAAAACAAAACGAAACCAAAAGATAGCTAGTAGTTGGGATGAGGAGACAGAAAGATAAGAGAAACATGTTT
>NW_016854861.1:0-216 GCF_001698545.2 Rhinopithecus bieti | reverse complement strand
GAGGTTTCTACTGCTTTTCTTTTCTATGCCCTGTCCCAGAGGTGGAGTCTACAGAGACAGGCAGGCCTCCTTGAGCTGCGGTGGGCTCCACCCAGTTCGAACTTCCTGGAGGCTTTGTTTACCTACTTAAGTCTCAGCAATGGCGAGTGCTCCTCCCCCAGGCTCGCTGCTGCCTTGCAGTTAGATCTCAGACTGCTGTGCTAGCAATGAGGGAGG
>NW_016854860.1:0-615 GCF_001698545.2 Rhinopithecus bieti | reverse complement strand
TCAAAAAGCTTATATATATATATATATATATATATACACTCTATGTTTTGAGACAGAGTCTTGCTCTGTTGCCCAGGCTGGAGTGCAGTGGCATGATCTTGGTTCACTGCATGCTCTGGCTCCCAGGTTCGTGCCATTCTCCTGCCTCAGCCTCCTGAGTAGCTGGGACTGCAGGCACCTGCCACCACACCCAGCTAACTTTATTGTATTTTTAGTAGAGATGGGATTTCACCGTGTTAGCCAGCATGATCTCGATCTCCTGACCTCGTGATCCGCCCATCTCGGCCTCCCAAAGTGCTGGGATTTCAGGCATGAGCCACCGTGCCTGGCCAGAATGCTTATTAATCTTTTAAATGATCAATATAGTTGTTATTATGATGATAGTCATTTCAGCTTTTGCACTGAGGCAGTTCCTGTCTGTGAAAAGCTTCTAATGTGAGTGCGTGTTGTGGATGTATGGAGATCATCCCAGTTGAGTGGTTGTACATGACTAAATGTGGGTTATGTGGGCAGGTAATGCTGGAGAAGTCAGTGGAAGGTGAATTAGCCAGCTAACAGAACATTTGCATAATTGAAGGTTCTTTAGAAACAAATTGTAAGCCTTTAGGAATGTCC
>NW_016854859.1:0-1020 GCF_001698545.2 Rhinopithecus bieti | reverse complement strand
ATGATTTAAAGCTATGAGATGAATACAAAAATCACAAGAGGGTTGTGCAGAAAGCTTGTCTCCGATTTTCGATGGAAGAGATTTCCGTGCTTCACACAGGCCTCCAGTCGGCACTTACTATCCCTTCGCAGAACCCTCAAAGACCGACTTTAAAACTGGGAAATGTAGAGTAAGCTTTCGAACTGTGAAAAGTATGGACCTGCCAGAGAGCAGTTTTTTCGAGTGCTTCTTTCTGTTTTTTATTGTACGACATTTCACTTTTTGCCCTAGTCTTCAATGTGCTCCGAATATTACTCTTTTGGTTGTACAGGAAGAGTGTTCAAACTGTGCCTTATGAGAAGAAAGTTATAACTCCCTGAGTGGAATACACACATCACGGAGCAGTTTCTCAGAAAGCTTCTCTCCAGTTTTTATCTGACTATATTTCCTATTTCACCATAGGCCCGAATGTTTTCTCAAATATCCTTTAGTGGATCCATCCACGAGGGAGTTTTCAAGCTGCGTAATGTAAAGAAAGCTTCAACTATGTGAGATGAAAAAACATAGCAAATAGCAGATTCACAGAAAGCTTCTTTCCAATTTTTATCTGAAGATATTTCCTTTCCCACCATAGTCCAGAAAGTGCTCAAGAAGGTCCCTTCGTGGATCTGTCCAAGACAGTTTCCAAGTTGCATCATGTAAGGAAAGCTTTTTCTATGTGAGGTGATTACACATATCACAGAGAAGTTTCCTGGAAAGCCTCTTTCCAGTTTTTGTCTGAGGCTATTTCCCTTTTCACCATCGGCATCAACATGCTCCCGAATATCACTTGGTACCTGTTCCTCCAAAAGGGTTTCCCCGACGCTGTATGAGAAGAGAGGTATAACACTGTGACTGGAATTCACACATCACAAACAGTTCCTCGGAAACCTTGTCTCCAGTTTCGGTCTGAACATATTTCCTTTTTCACTGTTAGCTTCAACGTGCTTCAGAATATCCCATCACATGCTAAACACACACAGGGAGAAAACTGCTCAATGA
>NW_016854858.1:0-215 GCF_001698545.2 Rhinopithecus bieti | reverse complement strand
GCCTCCCGGGTTTACGCCATTCTCCTGCCTCAGCCTCCCGAGTAGCTGGGACTACAGGCGCCCGCCACCTCGCCTGGCTAGGTTTTGTATTTCTTAGTAGAGACGGGGTTTCACCGTGTTAGCCAGGATGGTCTCGATCTCCTGACCTCGTGATCCGCCCGTCTCGGCCTCCCAAAGTACTGGGATTACAGGCTTGAGCCACCGCGCCCGGCCTA
>NW_016854857.1:4733-8156 GCF_001698545.2 Rhinopithecus bieti | reverse complement strand
CCTTCCTTCCTTCCTTCCTTCCTTCCTTCCTTCCTTCCTTCCTTCCCTTTCTTTATTCCTTCCTCCCTCCCTCTCTCCCTTTCTTTCTTTTCCTTCCTTCCTTCCTTCTTTCTTTCTTTCCTTCTTTCTTTTCTTTTCTTTCCTTCCTTCCTTTCTTTTCTTTTCTTTTCTTTCTTTCTTTTTCTTTCTCTCTCTTTCTTTTTTCTTTCTTTCTTTCTTTCTTTCTTTCTTTCTTCCTTCCTTCCTTCTTTCCTTCCTTCCTTCCTTCCTTCCTTCCTTCCTTCCTTCCTTCCTTCCTTCCTTCCTCCCTTTTTCTTTTTTGAGATAGGGTCTTGCTTTGTTGCTCAGGCTGAGTACAGTGGTGCAATCATAGCTCACTGTAACTTTGAACTCCTGGGTTCAAGGGATCCTCCCACCCGGGCCTCCCAAAATGCTGGGATTACAGTCATATGAGCCACCATGCCTGGCCCCTGTTGTCTAGGGGTACTGTTGTTGGAGCAGGTGCTGCTGGAGAGTGCATGAGTGTGCATGTATGTTCACCTATGTGTTCATATGTATGCCTGGACATTTGGGGGAAGATTGAGGCACTTTCTAATATATCCTAGCCCCTGACAGCACCAGAACCTGAGTGATTTGTTGACTGTTTGTTGCCCCACCCCATCTCTCAGGCTGTGAGCCTCTTCAGGCTGGGGACCTTGTCTCTTGTGTTCCCAGCCATGTCTCTGGTGCCTGTAACAGTGTCCAGCACATAGTAGGCACTCAATATTTATGTGATTTATGTAACTTATGTGTGGACTGTGCAGAGGCTTCTAGCGCATGATAATTTGGAGCCAGATGACCCTGGCTTGAAATCCCCAATCCTGGCTCCATCCTTCATTGGCTATGTGAGTCTTACTGGGCCTTGGTTTCCTCATCTGTGAGAGGGGGTTAAGTAGAGTGACATCAAAGCTGGTTGTTAGGAACCAAAAAAGGTCATGAGCACACATCGTGTGTGTCAGGAGTTACTGAGAACAAGAATGATGCTGGTATCAATCAATGACTGTGTGCCGGGCACGGCTCTAAGATCTCCACTTCTTTTAACTCATTTCATCCTCACAACTGCCTTGTGAGGGAGGATTATGATGATCCTGTATTACAGATGAAGACACTGAGACTCAGAGAAGGAAGTCCCATGCCCGGCGATGATCCTGACTCCCCAGCAAGTGCTGTAGACGCAGGTGCTTTTGGGGGCCCAGCCAGTTTCCTCCTTGGAATTTAACCAGTGCTCAGGAAGGACTGGAAATCAGGCGACCTGAGTCCTATTGCCATCTCTGCACTGACTTGCTGTGACCCTGGAGGAGGCTGTGCCCCTAGGACCCCTTCTAGAGCCCCATTTGTCCATGTGCATCATGAAGGCCTGGGACCAGGTGCTGGTGGGTTGTGAGGGGTTTGCAAACTCCAGTGCCTGGGGCCAGGCAGGAACTAGGAGAAGGCGGTTGGAAGTGGGAGGGCTGGACTGAACTGGGCAGCGGCCACTCAGCTCTGGCTGATGATGGCCAGGCGGGAATGCAGGCCCAGTATTGCCAAATCTTTGAACTTTTCAAGAGAAGCAGAAAATTTGGATTTGGATTTTAAATGTGAAATCTGATTTTAAATGTTGGCAACAATTTAAAAAGAAAGACAGAAAGACGCTGTGTAGGCCAAACAAAGCCCATTTGTGGGTTGCATTTGAGCTCGTGGCTGTCACTTTGCAATCCACGAGATACTCAATATTTAGAGGCCCCTTCCTGTCCTTGGGCCTTTGATAAAAATGACTCACACTGTTAAGAACTTACTATGCCCAGGGACATGAGTGTGATGTCATTGAACTCTCTCCCCACCTCCTTACCCACCATGTAATATTTTCCTACCAGGTAATGTTATCATCTCCATTTGATAGGTGGGCAAACTGAGGCCCAGAGAGGTTAAGTCATGTGTCCAGGGTCACATAGCTAATAAATGGCATTGCTGGGGCAGCCTTGCTGAGCAGGGCTCTCCTGCTCCAAAGCTCACCCGTGTAACCATTTTCCCATACTGCCACAATGAACTTGACCTCCTGCCCTCCAGGGCTCCCCCATCCTGGCCTCCTGGGGACTCATGCACTCACTGGCTGACCCCAAGGTTGATCTAGCATAGTCTTGGCCTAGAAGGGGGGATGACCAAGGCAGGGGACCTCCTGATCCTCCCAGGACTCTGGGTTTTCCTCTCCCCAGATCCCCAGGTGCTGCAGGCTGCACAGGAGACCTGCTGGCCTGATGAGAAACCTGCCGAAGCGGCACCAAGGCCGTGGCCTCCTCCAGCAGCCCAGCCATAGGCTGGAGGAAATGTCTTCTCCTTTTGGAAATCCTGGCGTGGAGTGGGCCAGTCCCTGTGTCAGTCAAGCTGCTGTCCACGTTGCATATTTCTTTCTTTTTCTTTTTTTGAATCTCATTCTGTCACCCAGGCTGGAGTACAGTGGCGTGATTTCCGCTCACTGCAAGCTCTGCCTCCCAGGTTCACACCATTCTCCTGCCTCAGCCTCCCGAGTAGCTGGGTCTACAGGTGGCCATCATCACGGCTGACTAATTTTTTGTATTTTTAGAAGAGACGGGTTTCACCATGTTAGCCAGGATGGTCTCAATCTCCTGGCCTCATGATCTGCCAGCCTTGGCCTCCCAAAGTGCTGGGATTACAGGCGTGAGCCACCGTGTCTGGCCCAACATTGCATATTTCTCCAGGAACCCCTGCTACAAACTAGGGCTGAAAATCCCCCAGGTGTCTCCAAGACCACGTGTGCCTATGTTCAAGTGGGTTTGTGGCTCTGCAGAGGTCACTGTGTGTGAGGGTGAGTTTGGAAAGTGCCTGTATCTGCATGGTGGGCTTTGCTGTCCACTATGTGTGGGGGCCTGTCTAGGGGTACTGTTGTTGGAGCAGGTGCTGCTGGAGAGTGCATGAGTGTGCATGTATGTTCACCTATGTGCTCACATGTGTGCCTGGACATTTGGGGAAAGACTGAGGTTTGTTTTTTTTAATTATTTATTTTTTATTTTTTGAGATGGAATCTTGCTCTGTCACCCAGGCTGGAGTGCAGTGGCACGATCTTGGCTCAATGCCAGCTCCGCCTCCCGGGTTCATGCCATTCTCCTGCCTCAGCCTTCCCAGCAGCTGGGACTACAGGCGCATGCCACCTCGCCCGGCTAATTTTTTTGTATTTTTAGTAGAGACGGGGTTTTACCGTGTTAGCCAGGATGGTCTCCATCTCCTGACCACGATCATGTTCCACCCGCCTTGGCCTCCCAAAGTCCTGGGATTACAGTTGTGAGCCACCGCACCTGGCCTTTTTTATTTTTATTTCTTGTAGAAGTCTAATTTTCATAAAGTGTGGAAATCTTTTATTATTATTATTATTATTATTATTATTTTTTT
>NW_016854857.1:0-1481 GCF_001698545.2 Rhinopithecus bieti | reverse complement strand
TTTTATTTAAAAATAGGTAGGCTGGGTGCAGTGGCTTGCACCAGTAATCCCAGCACTTTGGGAGGCAGAGGTGGGTGGATTACTTGAGGCCAGGAGTTCAAGACCATCCCGGGCAACATTGCAAAACCCGTTCTCTATTAAAAATACAAAAATTAGGCTAGCTGTGGTGGCTCACGCCTGTAATCCCAGCACTTTGGGAGGCCAAGGCGGGTGGATCACGAGGTCAGGAGATCGAGACCATCCTGGCTAACACAGTGAAACTCCGTCTCTACTAAAAATACAAAAAATTAGCCGGTCGTGGTGGTGGGCGCCTGTAGTCCCAGCTACTCAGGAGGCTGAGGCAGGAGAATGGCGTGAACCCGGGAAGTGGAGCTTGCAGTGAGCCGAGACTGCACCACTGCACTCCAGTCTGGGAGACACAGCGAGACTCCGTCTCAAAAAAAAAAAAAACACACAAAAATTAGGTGAGTGTGGTGGCGCATGCCTGCAATTCCAGTTACTCAGGAGGCTGAGGCAGGAGGATTGCTTGAACCCAGAAGGCGGAGGTTGCAGTGAGCCAAGATAGTGCCACTGCACTCCAGCCTGGGCGATAGAGTAAGACTCCGTCTCAAAAAAAAAAAAAATGTGTGGAGCATATCCACTTTTGAAACCAGTTTTGTAGAGTGAGTGTTTTCCGTGTATGTTAGCCAGCCTCTAACATGGCTCCCAGTGGTCCCTTCTCCTGGGATTCGTGCCCGTGTCATCCCCTGCCCTCCAACACTGTACCAGGGTGCGTCTGTGTGACGGATAAAATACGGGAGCACTGATGGGGCATCACTTCTGAGACGGGGTTATGAGAGGTGCTGTAGCTTCCGTCTTGGTAGTTTTGGTGGGTTTTCTCTCTCTTTTAGGTCATTTGCTCTGGAGGGCCAGCGGTCCTGTCCAGAGCAGCCTTACAGAGAGGCCTGTGGGGCAAGAAACTTAAGCCTCCTCCCAATAACCAACAAGAAACCGAAGCCTGCTGCCCACAGCCCTGTGGGGAGCTCGATGGCAGAGTCCTCGGCCCAGTTGAGCCTTCCAAAGATGGAAGCCCTGGCTGACGTATTGACTGCAGCCTCACGAGAGACTCTGAGTCACAGCCACCCAGAAAACTTCTCAATTCCTCTGTGACATAATGAATGCTGTTTTAAACCACTGAGCATAGGGCTAATTTGTTATGTAGCAATAGATAACTAATACACCCTGCGATTATGTACTAGGATTTGGGACATCAGTCATTTCCTCCTGCTTTACCCTACCCCAAACTACCGGGAGCCTGCTGTGCTATGGGGAGCCCTCCTGGTCCAGCACAGCTGATAGGACCAGGGGAGTCACTTGTCCAATGCCAAGACAATTCAGTTGTTCCTTCTAGAAATTCTTTCTTTCTCCTTTCTCGCTTCCTCCTTCCTTCTCTCTCTTCCTCCTCCCCTCCCTGTCTTCCTTTTCCCTCCCTCCCTTCCTCC
>NW_016854856.1:0-3203 GCF_001698545.2 Rhinopithecus bieti | reverse complement strand
CCTCCCCTCCCCTTCCCTTCCTCTATCTTTATATTTATTTATTTATTTATTTATTTACTTGAGATGGAATCTTACTCTGTTGCCCAGGATAGAGTGCAGTGGCACGCTCTCGGCTCACTGCAACCTCCGCCTCCTGGGTTCACGCCATTCTCCTGCCTCAGCCTCCTGAGTAGCTGGGACTACAGGCACCCGCCACCATGCCCAGCTAATTTTTTATATTTTAATAGAGACGGGGTTTCACCGTGTTAGCCAGGATGGTCTCGATCTCCTGACCTCGTGATCCACCCGCCTCGGCCTCTCAAAGTGCTGGGATTACAGGCGTGAGCCAAAGCGCCCGGCCATTTCTTTGTTTTCTTAAGACGGCATCTCGCTCTGTTGCTCAGGCTGGAATGCAGTGGCGTGATCTTGGCTCACTGCAACCTCTACCTCCTGGATTCAAGTGACTCTCATGCCTCAACCTCCCGAGTGGCTGGGATTACAGGCATACACCACACCCGGCTAATTTTTGCATTTTTAGTAGAGACAGGGTTTCAGCACGTTGGCCAGGCTGGTCCCGAATTCCTGACCTCAGACGATCTGCCTGCCTCAGCCTCCTAAAGTGCTAGGATTACAAGTGTGAGCCACCGTGCCCGGCCATAAAAAATAAACTTTCAAACTTGGAGTCCAAGCCAAGAGTTGTAGGGAAGTATCTTCAGAAGAAGGAGTGAAGTGAAGACTCATAGCCAGGGAAATACCCCAAAAAGTCTTTACCACATTCTAGGCCGTGTTGTCCAGTGCATGCCCGCGTGCACACACACACACATACACACATACACCCTTGTCCCAGTACAGCCTAAGATGACATCACCAAGCATGACCCAAAAACTTCAAGGACAACCACAATTCATATTATTCCTAAAGGAAAAATTATTCAAAGTCATGTCCAGCTAGTATCCAAAGGCAACATTAAGTACATAATGTCTTAGGAATGTCTACTCTTCTAGTTCAGGTTCACTCCTACCTTGGCATGGATCTACATCATTCCACCATCTAATTTTTAAAAATTTTTTGAGATGGAATCTTACTCTCTCACCCAGGCTAGAGTACAGTGGCACAGTCTTGGCTCACTGCAATCTCTGCCTCCTGGGTTCAAGTGATTCTCCAGTGTCAGCCTCCTGAGTAGCTGCGACTAGAGGTGTGCACCACCACACCCGGCTAATTTTTGTATTTTTAGTAGAGACAGGTTTCACGGTGTTGGCCAGACTGGTCTTGAACTCCTGACCTCAAGTGATCTGCCTATCTTGGCCTCCCACAGTACTGGGATTACAGGCATGAGCCACTGTATCTGGTCTCATTCCACTATCTAAGGAGTAAAAAATATAACTGCCAACTGCCTCCACCCCGTGCCCACTTGGGTTTCCTTCCATGCGTGAAAGCGCTCAGATTGTGCAAGGATCAGGACGGATCGATTGAAATGATGGACACTTCGTTCATTTATGCAGGTGCAGTGCCAATATTTTAAGCATTTATGTTCACTGCATTCCATTTTTTCTTTCTTTTTTTTTTTTTTTGAGATGGAGTCTCGCTTTGTCGCCAGGCTGGAGTGTAGTAGCACGATCTCAGCTCACTGCAGCCTCTGCCTCCCGGGTTCAAGCAATTCTCCTGCCTCAGCCTCCTGAGTAGCTTGGACTACAGGCGTGCACTGCCATACCTGGCTAATTTTTGCATTTTTAGTAGAGGCAGGGTTTCACCATGTTGGTCAGGATGGTCTTGATCTCCTGACCTTGTGATCCACCCGCCTCGGTCTCCCAAAGTGCTGGGATTACAGGCATGAGCCACCGCGCCCAGCCTGCATTCCATTTTTTCAGCAACTTAGACATTCAGTCTGTGGTTCTCAGTCATTATCTTTGCATTAATTTCCAAGTTCCTTCTCCCTCTCCTGATTAAAAAATTTAAAAATGTGAGGCCGGCACAATGGCTCACACCTGTAATCCCAGCACTTTGGGAGGCCTAGGTGGGAGAATTGCTTGAAATTAGGAGTTTGAGACCAGCCTGGATAACATAGTGAGACCCCATCTCTACAAAAATTTAGTGGGGCATGGTGGTACATGCCTGCAGTCCCAGCTACTTGGTAGGCTGAGGTGGGAGGATTGCTTGAGCCAGGGATTTGAGGGTGCAGTGAACTATGATCTTGCTATTGCACTGAAGCCTGGACAACATAGTGAGACCCTGTCTTTAAAAAAAAGTCAAATGGACTGGGCGTGGTGGCTCACGCCTGTAATCCCAGCAGTTTGGGAGGCCAGGGTGGGCGGATCATGAGGTTAGGAGTTTGAGACCAACCTTGCCAACATAGTGAAACCCCGTCTCTACTAAAAATACTAAAAAATTAGCCGGGCGTGGTGGCAGCCGCTTGTAATACTAGCTACTTGGGAGACTGAGGCAGGAGAATTGCTTGAACCTGGGAGGCAGAGGTTGCAGTGAGCCAAGACTGTGCCACTGCACACCAGCCCTGGCGACAGTGCAAGACTCTGTCTCAAAAAAAAAAGTCAAATGGTACAGTATTTTTTTTTTTTTGAGACAGGATCTGCTCCTTCAACTAGGCAGGAGTGCGGTGGCACAATCATGGGTCACTGCAGCCTTGACCTCCCAGGCTCAGGCAATCCTCCCACCTCAGCCTCCTGAGTAACTGGGACCACAGGCACACACCATCATGCCCAGTTTTTAAATTTTTTGTTAGAGACTGAGTCTCGCTATCTTGCCCAGGCTAGTCTCACACTCCTGGGATCAAGCAGTTCTCCTGCCTCAGCCTCCCAAAGTGCTGAAATTATAGGTGTGAGCTACTACACCCAACCCAATCTATTTCTTTTCTTTTCTTTCTTTTTTTTTTGAGATGGAGTCTCACTCTGTTGCCAGGCTGGAGTGCAGGGGCACGATCTCTGCTGACTGCAACCTCTGCCTCCTGGGTTCAAGCGATTCTCCTGCCTCAGCCTCCCGAATAGCTGGAACTACAGGCACATGCCACCATGCCCAGCTAATTTTTGGATTTTTAGTAGAGACAGAGTTTCACCATGTTGGCCAGGATGGTCTCGATCTCTTGACCTCGTCATCTGTCCGCCTCAGCCTACCAAAGTGCTGGGATTACAGGTGTGAGTCACCGCTCCTGGCCAGCCCAATCTCTCTCTCTCTCTCTCTTTCTTTCTTTCTTTCTTTCTTTCTTTCTTTCT
>NW_016854855.1:0-1517 GCF_001698545.2 Rhinopithecus bieti | reverse complement strand
AGGAGTTTGGACTTCATTCTAAAGGAAATGGAAAACAACTTGAATATATTTTCTTTATTGAATAATGTCATTAATGAATAGAAGCAGAATGAAGCTGGGAATAAGTAATTATTAAAGTAATTTTTTTTTTACGGAAGAGATAAATACAAGTAACATCATGAAAATAGGAACTGAGGCTAAGACAGAAAAGCAAGAACCATAAAATAAGCAAAATCTAGTTATTGATTTGAAATAGAATTATAATCATTAAATAATATTATTTTTCCAGTTTTTAGAAGGATGTGATGTAAGAAATCTCTTATTCCTCTGTGGATTTTGTTAATACATTAATAAGATGTATCAATATAGTTCTTAAAGTTGATCTGGACTTTCATTCTTGCAATGTGAGTATAGATTTGTTTGTTTCAGAAGCACTAAGATTTTTTGTTAATATTTTCATATGTAATATGAATTTAAAATAATTTAGAACTTTTAATTCATGTATTTATTGTCACCATATTTCATTTCTCATTCTAATTCACTTTATTTCCTATTTTGTTTCTAGCAGGCTTTAAAGGGTCTATACAATTATTCATGTCCTTCTTTGAATGTAAGTATTGGTTGCATTATCTTTCTGCAATCTAATTCAAATATTTCTGCTTTCGTCTTTATTAGCTCATTATTCTGCTTTTCTTTGGATATGTTTGTTCTACTTTTAAATTCTGAAGATGAATAAGTAGCTCAAGTCTTTTCTTTCTGTTATTTAAAAACACCATATTAGGGTTTGGATATTGTTTGTTTGTCCCACCAAATCTCATATTGATATTTATCCCCACTCTGGTGGTATTGATAAGGAGGGCCGATTGGCAGGCATTTGGTTCATGGGGGAGGATCTGTTATTAATATATTAATACTCTTGCTCAGGCATGAGTGACTTCTCACTCTATTAGTTCCCAGGAGGCCCGGTTGTTAAATAGGGCCTGGAACCCCTCTTCTCTCTAGCTTGTTTCCTCCTTGCAGTATGATCTTTGCATATGCCCGCTCCGTTTCTCATTCCACCAAGAGTGGAAGCAGCCTGAGGCCCTCACTAGATGCAGTTGCCAATCATGAACATTTTAACCATCAGAATCACGAGCCAAGTAAACAACTTTTCTTTGTAAATTACCCACCCTCAGGTATTCCTTTATAGCAACACAAAACAAACGAAGACAGTATGTACGTTTGTGATTTAACGTAAACTTACACATTTGTTCTATAATTATTTTATCACTATTTTCTAAGGAGTCAGTTTCATATTTTATTTACATGTTAGTTGATAGTTGATAGTTATTAAGGACATAAGCAGTTCAATATGATTCCATTCTTTTAATTTTTTCCTTTTAATTATAGAAAATGTTAATATTGACACAAAAGCAGAGAATTAATGCATCTACATGTCCTCAACTTCAAAAAGTATCTGCTTGTGGCCAATCTTATTTTACCTATATCCTCACCCTCTACTTCTCCAAAATAAGAATAATAATTATAAATATAATAAA
>NW_016854854.1:0-1993 GCF_001698545.2 Rhinopithecus bieti | reverse complement strand
CACCCCGCTCCTTCTCTCCTTCTTTCACTCTCTCCCTCTCTTTCTCTCTCAGTTTTTGTAGGGGTTGCCAGTTCCAAGTCGTTAGTTCATCTTTTCTGTTTGGATATTTCATTTCTAATTACTGATTTTTCTAACTACTTATATATTAATCCAGAAAGTCTTTGTTATCCACATTTGCAGTATCTTTTCCTGACTTGAGTGGTAATGCTGAGAAGCTTTATATTTTTATGAAGTCATAGCTCTAAAACATTTTGTGGTTTTGGTGTTATGCTCAAGAATCTGATCTTTTATAAAAACATTTTTCTCTTGTTGTTCATTTTGTTTTGTCCTTTTAAACTTTTAATCTATTTGACTTTGAGCCTAATTCTGTGGTCTCAAGCACAGACTTTGTAATTCTTTCTCCTGATTCCGTTCAACCAGGCTTACAATTTAAAGCTTGATTGAAAAATACTGCACATGTTATTCTCATTTAAAAGCATTACTGCACCCAATTGCACATTAAAGGACCCTGAGAACTCTTATTTTACTTTTTTTTTCACCCTAGGAACACGTTATATTACCCTTACTCCATCCACCCCTTAATTCTTTTTTTTTTTTTTTTTTTTAGACGGAGTCTCGCTCTGTTGCCAGGCTGGAGTGCAAGTGGACGATCTCAGCTCACTGCAACCTCCACCTCCTGAGTTCCAGCGATTCTCCTGCCTCAGCCTCCTGAGTAGCTGGGATTACAGGCATGTGCCACCACGCCTGGCTAATTTTGGTATTTTTAGTAGAGATGGGGTTTCAGCATGTTGGCCAGCACGGTCTCGATCTCTTGACTTTGTGATCTGCCTGCCTCAGCCTCCCAGGATGCTGGGATTACATGGTGACACACTCCTGGGCTAAATCTGACTCTGCACTGCCCAGGGATAGCACCTGGTAAATGGTTTAACTTCTCAGTGCTTTAGGGTCTTCTCTACAAAATAGGGCCAGTAGGCTGCTGAGGAGTAAATGAATACCTGGTATGTTTTAAGTGTAAGCTATCATTTTTGTTTTTCTTGGGTTAAGACTTTTCTAGATATTTTATGTGTTAGTAATTTCTCCAAATAAATAAAAACTTCTGGAGGAGTTGTCTCATTATTTTCTTATATACCTCCATATGTCTATCAAACATGTGCAGAAGTGTTCAATAAATAGTTATCGACATTCTTAAAAAATAGAATGGAAAGAAATTTCTTCAGGAACAACAGCTATGTCATAATAAAACAGGCATAGTACTTTCTAATTCACAAAATGGTTTTTTCATAAGAATTTTGAAGCTTCAAATTTATCAAAATTTGTTATTTTACATTTGAGACAAAAAGTACTTATTCAATATAAACGATGTAAGTACTTTATATTTTGTCAGAAAATGTAAATGCTTGTAGGATATTCACTGCAAAATTGTTTGATATAACTCAGAGGTGAAATAATAACACATGATACATGATATTGACCTAGGAAATAATTTAACATCGTGAAAGCTGATTTGAATTGCCTGTCACTCTTTAAGTCTCAAGTAATTACCAGAAGGTGAAAAGCTCATCTCTTTACTCAGACAAATTCTGAATACTGTATGAGATACCTTTGTAGATATATGGGTAGAAACTGACTCTGTGAGTTCTAATTTGATTTATGTGAGAAAAATGATATTTAATCTTTCCAAAGATGTGCTTGGCTTTAGCAAAACCATGAGATGTAATATTTAAAGCATCTTAACTCTAATCTATTGGATGTAATACAAACATAATATAAAGTCAATAGGACTTTACCAAAGAAAGAGAGGAGAGATTAGGATTCATAGTTATAGAGTTTAAAGATTTATAAAATAAAGTATTGTAACTGTGTATAGGAAAGATGTGGAACAATTATCTTTTCATGATTTTTTACTATTTTGTAATATCTTTGCAATGTTACAAAAAATCTAGTCTATTGTATAATAAAAAAGATGGTAAAGAAGATATTTTTGTAAAAGCAA
>NW_016854853.1:0-1512 GCF_001698545.2 Rhinopithecus bieti | reverse complement strand
TTTTTTTGGCAGAGTCTGGCTCTGTCACCCAGGCTAGAGTGCGGTGGCACGATCTCGGCTCACTGCAACTTCTGCTTCCCAGGTTCAAGTGATTCTCCTGCCTCAACCTCTTGACTAGCTGGGACTACAGGCGTATGCCAACACAACCAGCTATTTCTGTATTTTTAGTAGAGATGGGGTTTCTCCATGTTGGCCAGGCTGGTCTCGAATTCCTGATCTCAGGTGATCTGCCCTCCTTGGCCTACCAAAGTGCTGGGATTACAGGCGTGAGCCACCATGCCTGGACATTAAGTGTTTTAATAGAAAATTTTAAACTTCAAAATAAAATTTGAGGCCAGGCACAGTGGCTCATGACTGTAATCCTAGCACCTTGGGAGGCCGAGGTGGGCAGATCACCTGAGGTCAGGAGTTCCAGACCAGCCTGGTCAACATGGTGAAACCCCATCTCTACTAAAAATATAAAAATTAGCTGGGTGTGGTGGCAGGTGTCTGTAATCCCAGCTACTTGGGAGGCTGAGGCAGGAGAATCGCTTGAACCCAGGAAGCAGAGGTTGTAGTGAGCCGAGATCGAGCCACTGCACTCCAGCCTGGGCAACAGGAGCGAAACCCTGTCTCAAAATAAATAAATAAATTAATTAATTAATTAAATTAAATTAAATTAAATTTGAAAATGCCTTGGTATTAGAGGAATTTTAGAGACCAAAAGTACAAACCATAATGGAAATAATTTGGTAAGTTCAAACATATTAAGAGCAAGAACTACCATTCATTAAAAGGTACATACATACATAAAAGTATGTATGTACCATACATACAAAGAAAGGGAAATACAAATCACAAACTGGGAAAAGATGTTATATAGACATAACCAACAAAATTTGAGTATCCACAATATGTAGAGAACTTTAAAAAAATCAATAGGAAAAAATCCAGTAATTTCATCAAAAAAAGGCACATTCAGCCAGGTGTGGTGGCCTGCACCTGTAGCCCCAGTTACTTGGGAGGCTAAGGTGGGAGAATACCTTGAGCCAGGAGGCTGAGGCTGCAGTGAGCCTGATTGTGCCACTGCACTCCAGCCCAGGTAACAGAGCAAGACCCTGTGTTAAAAAAAAAACAAACAACGAGGCCAGGCGAAGTGGCTCATGCCTGTAATCCCAGCACTTTGGGAGGCTGAGGCGGGTGGATCACGAGGTCAAGAGATTGAAACCATCCTGGCCAAAATGGTGAAACCCTGTCTCTACTAAAAATACAAAAATCAGTTGGGCGTGGTGGCGCATGTGTGTAGTCCTAGCTCCTCAGGAGGCTGAGGCAGGAGAATCGCTTGAACCAGGGAGGTGCAGGTTGCAATGAGCCGAGATCCTGCCATTGCACTCCAGCCTGGGCACAGAGCCAGACTCTGTCTCAAAAAACAAACCAAAAAAAAAAGGCACAAGCCATGAATAAGCATTTCTAAGAAGAGGAAACACAATTAGGAAATAAACATATGAAAAGGTGCTCAATCTTTTTTTTTTT
>NW_016854852.1:0-217 GCF_001698545.2 Rhinopithecus bieti | reverse complement strand
ATGAAATATTTTAATATAGTTAAATATGAGAATGTGGATTTCCTTGTTCTGATCACCGTACTGTGGTTATCTAAGAGGTGAACGTTCAGGGAGGCTGGGGGAGGAATAAATGAAAATTATACTATTGAGTTGGAAGAGAGAAACCTACGCCATCAGTCACGAAACCCTCACATTCACGGCAGTGTGTCGGAGGTTCCAATATGAATGGCATTTCATT
>NW_016854851.1:0-1517 GCF_001698545.2 Rhinopithecus bieti | reverse complement strand
TTTTTTTGACAGAGTCTAGCTCTGTCACACAGGCTGGAGTGTAGTGGCACAATCTCAACTCACTGCAAGCTCCGCCTCCTGGGTCCAAACGATCCTCCCGCCTCAGCCTCTGGAGTGGCTGGTGAGAGGTGACAATGTGCTAGCAGCCCTCACTCTCGGCGCTTCCTCAGCCTGGGCATCCACTCTGGCAGCGCTTGAGGAGCCCTTCAGCTCGCCATGGCACTATGGGAGCCCCATTCTGGGCTGGTGAGGCAGGAGCCAGCTCCCTCTGCTTGCAGGGAGGTGTGGAAGGAGGGGCGCGGGCGGGAACCAAGGCTGCCTATAGGGTTCACAGTGCAGCGCGAGTTCCGGCGGGCGCGAGCTCAGCGGGCCCCACACTCGGAGTTGCCGGCATGTGCCTCCAGCCCAGGGCAGTGAGAGGCTTAGAACCCGGGCCAGCACCAGCGGTGTATGTGCTGGGTCCGCCCGCAATGCCGGCCCGCCAGCGCTTCCCTCGAGTTCTTGCCTGGCCTCAGCTGCCTCCGCTGCCTTCCCAGGACAACACTGGGAACCTGCAGCTCGCCATACCTGAACCGCCCCTCCCCTGCGGTGGGCTCCCACGTGACCCGAACCTCCCCAACTAGCCCCAATTAGTGCTGCTCCCTGCTCCCTGTCCCAGAAACCGTCCAGGGGCTGAGGAGTGTGGGTCCACAGCTCAGAACTGCCAGGCAGCTGGGCCCATGGCCGGTTGCCCAGGTGGGGGATCCAGGAAGTGAAGCCAGCTAGGCCCCTGAGTCTAGTGGGGACTTGGAGACCTTTTATGTCTAACTAAAAGATTGTAAATTCACCAATCAGCACTCTGTGTCTAGCTCAGGGATTGTAAATGCACCAATCAGCACTCTGTCAAAATGGACCAATCAGCTCTCTGTAAAATGGACCAATCAGCAGGATGTGGGTGGGGCCAGATAAGGGAATAAACTCAGGCTGCCCCAGCCAACCAGCAGCAATTTGATGCGGGTCTCTTTCCACCCTGTGGGAGCTTTGTTGTTTCATTCTTTACAATAACTCCTGTTGCTGCTAGTGCTTTGGGTACAGGCTGCCTTTAAGAGCTGCAACACTCACTGGGAAGATCTGCAGCTTCACTCCTGAAGTCAGCAAGACCAGGAACCCACCAGAAGGAGGAAACTGTGGGCACATCTGAACATCTGAAGGAACAAACTCGGAACACACCATCTTTAAGAACTGTAATACTCGAAGGGGCACGGTGACTCAAGGCTGTAATCCCTGCACTTTGGGAGGCTGAGACGAGCGGATCATGAGGTCAGGAGATGGAGACCATCCTGGCTAACACAGTGAAACCCTGTCTCTACTAAAAAACACAAAACACTAGCCAGGGGAGGTGGCAGGCACCTGTATTCCCAGCTATTTGGGAGGCTGAGGCAGGAGAGTGGTGTAAACCTGGGAGGCGGAGTTTGCAGTGAGCTGAGATCCGGCCACTGCACTCCAGCCTGGGCGACAGAGCAAGGCTCCGTTCCAAA
>NW_016854850.1:0-1513 GCF_001698545.2 Rhinopithecus bieti | reverse complement strand
AAGGGGAGAAGGAAAGACAGAAGAAGGAAGAAGAAGGAAGAAGGTGACAGATCCTAAGGTGCACCACTTATTTTGTACTGACTTTGTAAACAGAAGAGATCTTCATTTGAACTCCTGGTCTGTCACTTGTTGCATGATGTTGGGGGAAGATTTCCATGGGTAAGAATTTAAAATTTTGGTATGGCTGTCATGGAACTGTTGAAATGCTACATGTAGAGAAATATGTCCTGATGCATACAAATAGGATAGGCTTCCCAGAATTATCACTAGAGAGAAAGTTACCCTGATTTATGACATTCTCCTCTCTCCCAAAGCATAGGTGCCTCTTGGCTCGCCTAAGACCTATACATGTGTGGATTGAAAATAACTACAGTATGGAGAGGATGTGAAAGTCACAACCACCAAAATGGATTGCGTTGTGCACGTGACTGTGAATGTGAGGTTATTTTTGTAGGACTTTTCAAAGTACAGGAATAACAGGTGCAACTTTCTAACCATGATAGACACCTGGAAAAACCCAAGAAACTATAATGAGCATTATCCAAGTCTTTACATCATTGGGATTATACCCACCAAAGGTTTTTTACTTGGAGATACCACCTTTAAAATAGTGGATGAGTTTCAAATCAACTAAGAAGTTTTCTGAAACTCTCTTTCCTCTTCTGAGGGTGAATTAGGAGAGCAGAATAAAGGAAGTTACATGCTGAAGGAGAGAGGCATTCTTTTTAGAAAATACCCCAATTTAGGAGACCACTGCAGGAGAATCACTTGAGTCCATGGGTTCAAGACAAGCCTGGGCAACATGACAAAATCCTGTCTCTACAAATAATTACAAAAATTAGCCAGACACAGTGGTATATATCTGTAGTCCATGCCACTCAGGATGCTGAGATGGGGGGATCACTTGAGCTTGGAAAGTTGAGATTGCAGTAAGCTGTGATCACACCATTGCATTCTAGCCTGACTGACAGAGTGAGATCCTGTCTCTATTTTAAAAAATGAAAAAGAAGAAACATTTAAAGAAAATGGTGAAATGACTTGTTCTTTTCCTTTTCTATGGTGTTTAAGAACCACTAGTTTTGCCAATGGATTTAATTCAATTGATACTCTTGACTTATCCCTTTCAATGGACCTATTATTTTGCTCAAATGTTCATGTATTTAATGACTTCCTTCTAGTCCTTCTACCAAAAGGAAAAAAAGTGTTCATGTTTTCTGTACTCCGCTGCTTTAATGAAGGTGAACAATGCATACTACGTGTGAAGAATCTGTGGAATACTTTAATCACTGCATTGATTTTACCCCAAGGCATATCCAGCCTTTGGGGAATGGTGTGCATGGTAGGTCTTTTTAACTTAGTTACTAGATTAATTAGGTGTGACCATTTGTTAAACCTAAAAGAAGGAGATGACACATGCATTATTTTCTCATTACATACCTTCAATCCATTGTCCCCCCCAGCCAGCTGACCAAAAGAAGTTTGATCAATTAACCTCTCTGTACTTTTTTTTCTC
>NW_016854849.1:0-2020 GCF_001698545.2 Rhinopithecus bieti | reverse complement strand
ATTCATATATAATAATTGATTTTAACCTGAATTATATCATTATATTATACATTATCATTTATATAGTTATAATAAATTTAAAGATTTCTTTTATTGTTTATTAATGCAGGATAAAGTCAACTTACCTTTCTAAAAAACCAGTCATCATAAGGCATCATTCAGACAATGCTTTTATAGATTTTCTGCCGCAGTTATCTGTAGATGCTGCTGGCTTCCTTGTAGATAACAACAATGAAGATCTTAAGACAATTAAGCCATTTCAAATCAAGAAGTATTTGCCACTTGTCCTAACATGATAAGAAAATTTGTCTTCAAACTTCTTTGAATTTTATCGAATATTTCTTTACTTGTGGGCATCTTGTCTCAGGAACTATAAAGACAAATATATTTCTAATATATTTACAGTTTTATTATATGTGTGCCTGAGATGTGCTGGACAGCTCTGGCCATATTAAATAAGATTTCAACTGTCCTCCTTATAAATATTTCAGCAACATGTTCCTGTGTTCCGTATCTCGGACCAGCGAATTAATAGTAGGTCTCTCCTAGCTGTAGAAGCTTCTGTTTCAACTTCCTTATCTACTATTTGGTTTGGCATTGGACCTCTGATGTGCCTTATTTGGGCAGGACCCCTTCTTTTTTAGTGAGAGTTTTCTCCTCTAAAATAACCCCAACGACATCAATTTTGAATGACACTGGGTGGAAAGGCAATGCCTCCAGACGTGAAATAAGGGAATTAATTTTCACATTAAACCAGTTCACCTTAGGGAACTGGGGAAACAGAAAGATTTTCCTGAGGCTCTTATCTCAATAAAGGCAATTGGTAACTTTGCTAATACACCCTTTATCTATTTCTATATTCATGCTTCTTGGGGAATGCCTGCTAGCAAATGTCATTTGGAAGGTAAAGATAAAAGCTTTCAGAGAGTACAATTGCTGGCTCTGAGTAGGCTTCCAACAGCAGCTGTGTATAAGCTTCACAATGAATTCCTTCTTGTTCACACTCCGTGTAGACGGTTCTAGGCTGTGCCCTGTTCCACAGTGCTTCTGACCCAGAACCCAGGGTGAAAGATCCACGCTAACCTAATACGTGGCATTTTCAATGGGAATGTGACCCATCTTGAGGCAAAGGAAAAGAAAAGACAAGTTTGCAGAAACTCACAGTGCCTCTTTTATTTTTTGCTCAGACATGGATAAATCAAATTTACTCACTTTTCATTTGGTCAAAGTTAAAGGGGTGAATATATTTTCTCCAGCTACAGGAAGACACTGTAGGTCATAATGCCATGAGTAGAGGTCATGATCCCCTCACAGGCAAGGGTATGGAGCAATAATTGCAAGAATGATAAACCCTCCATACTTTGTAATCTACAAATGTTGAAGGCTGGTAAGAAAGTACTGACTCTTACTACTAAAGTATTCAATTCTTAATACTCCCTCTTATCATCTATATGACCATAGAAGGTCATTCATGATCTCTGTCCCTCCTTTTCTCTTCTATAATATCACACCTGTCCTGCCAACTTAAGATTCAGGAACAGATGAGATGAGCCATGTAGAAGTGTGTCTGAGGCTGTGAAGAACTATCCTAATGCAATGAAGAACATCTCAAGTTATGCAAATGCCATGATAACAGACACTTCAGAAAGGCCCTGGTGCAGCTCCACCTCGGTCTCCAAGGGGACTTCCGAACTTTCCCTTGGCTGTCACTCTACTCCCTGTCTTATTCTCATGCTTTTTAAAAGATCTGGCTGGGTGCAGTGGCTCTTGCCCTGTAATCCGAGCACTTAGGGATGCCAAGGTTGGGGGGATCATCATCTGAGGTTGGGAGTTCAAGAGCAGCCTGACCAACATGGAGAAACCCCATCTCTACTAAAAATATAAAATTAACTGGGCGTGGTGGCATATGCCTGTAATCCCAGCTACCTGGGAGGCTGAGGCAGGAGAATCGCTTGAACCCAGGAGGTGAAGGTTGCAGTGAGCCAAGATTGCACCATTGCACTCCATCCTGGGCGATGAG
>NW_016854848.1:4861-8330 GCF_001698545.2 Rhinopithecus bieti | reverse complement strand
GGTCTTACTGTGTCACTCAGGCTGGAGTGTAGTGGCATGATCACAGCTCACTGCAGCCTCGACCTCCTAGGCTCAGGTGATCTTCCTACCTCAGACTCCCGGGTAGCTGGAACTACAGGTGCATGCCACCACACCCAGCTAATTTTTTGTAGAGACGGGGTTTTGCCATGTTGCCCAGGCTGGTCTCGAACTCCTGGCCTCAAGTGATTGCCCACCTAGGCCTCCCATAGTGTTAGGATTACAGGCTTGAGCCACCGCGCCCGGCCTATATTTTCAATAGAGACGGGCCCAAGAATAATCATTATGTTCTAACATTAAAGGGATCATCTTGGCCAGGAGCGGTGGCTCACGCCTGTAATCCCAACACTTTGGGAGGTCAAGGCGGGCATATCACCTGAAGTCAGGAGTTCGAGACCAGCCTGGCAAACATGGTGAAACTCCACATCTACTAAAAATACCAAAATTAGCTGGGCGTGGTAGCAGGCACCTGTAATCCCAGTTACTCGGGAGGCTGAGGCAGGAGAATCGCTTGAACGTGGGAGGCAGAGGTTGCAGTGAGCCAAGATTGCGCCACTGACCTCCAGCCTAGGCGACAAGAGTGAAACTATTGCAAAAAAAAAAAAAAGGGGGGGGATCATCTTAAAGGATTTGAACTATTTGCAAATTTTACCATAATTGCCGACTTTAAAATATAATCCCTTAGTAAGATTCAAGTCCACCATATTAGCTGCAATAATAAGAGTTATAGGGGTAGGCAGAGGGGCTCACACCTGTAATCTCAGTGCTTTGAGGGGCTGAGGCAGGAGGGTCACTTGAGGCCAGGAGTTTGAGACCAGCCTGAGCAACATAGTGAGACTTTGTCTCTATAAAAAAATCGGCCAGGTGTGGTGGCTCATGCCTACAATCCCAGCACTTTGGGAGGCCAAGAGTGGGTGGATCTCTTGAGGCCAGGAGTTCAAGACCATCCTGGCCAACATAGCGAAACCCTGTCTCTACTAAAATTACAAAAATTAGCCAGGCATAGTGGCACATGCCTGTAATCCCAGCTACTCAGGAGGCTGAGGCACAAGAATTGGTTAAACACGGACTACCCTCTTTGGGTCCCCTCCCTTTGTATGGGAGCTCTGTTTTCACTCTATTAAATCTTGCAGCTGCACTCTTCCATGTCCACCACTGCTGTTTGCCGCTGTCACAGACCTGCCGCTGACTCCATCCCTCTGGATCCAGCAGGGTGTCCGCTGTGCTCCTGATCCAGCAAGGTGCCCATGGCCGCTCCCGATTGAGCTAAAGGCTTGCCATTGTTCCTGCACGACTAAGTGCCCAGGTTCGTCCTAACTGAGCTGAACACTAGTCACTGGGTTCCATGGTTCTCTTCCGTGACCCATGGCTTCTAATAGAGCTATAACACTCACAGCATGGCCCAAGATTCCATTCCTTGGAATCTGTGAGGCCAAAAACCCCAGGTCAGAGAACATAAGGCTTGCCACCATCTTGGAAGCAGCCCACCGCCATCTTGGGAGCTCTGGGAGCAAGGACCCCCCGGTAACATTTGGCGACCATGAAGGGACCTCCAAAGTGATGGGAAATGTTCCCCGTAAGGCAAAAACGCCCCTAAGATATATTCTGGAGAATTGGAACCAATTTGACTCTCAGACACTAAGAAAGAAATGACTTATAATTTTCTGCAGTACCGCCTGGCCACGATATCCTCTTCAAGGGGGAGAAACCTGGCTCCCTGAAGGAAGTATAAATTATAACACTATCTTACACCTAGACCTCTTTTGTAGAAAAGGAGGCAAATGGAGTGAAGTGCCATATGTACAAACTTTCTTTTCATTAAGAGACAACTCACAATTATGTAAAAAGTGTGATTTATGCCCTATAGGAAGCCCTTAGAGTCTACCTCCCTACCCGGCGTCCCCCCAACTCCTTCCCCAACTAATAAGGAATCCCCTTCAACCCAAACGGTCCAAAAGGAGATAGACAAAGGGATAAACAATGAACCAAAGAGTGCCAATATTCCCCAATTATGCCCCTCCAAGCAGTGGGAGGAGGAGAATTCGGCCCAGCCAGAGTGCACGTACCTTTTCTCTCTCAGATTTGAAGCAAATTAAAACAGACCTAGGTAAATTCTCAGATAACCGTGATGGCCATATTGATGTTTTACAAGGGTTAGGACAATCCTTTGATCTGACATGGAGAGAGATAATGTTACTGCTAAATCAGACACTAACCCCAAATGAGAGAAGTGCTGCCATAACTGTAGCCTGAGAGTCTGGCGATCTCTGGTATCTCAGTCAGGTCAATGAGAGGATGACAACAGAGGAAAGAGAATGATTCCCCACAGGCCAGCAGGCAGTTCCCAGTGTAGACCCACACTGGGACACAGAATCAGAACATGGAGATTGGTGCCGCAGACATTCGCTAACTTTCATGCTAGAAGGACTAAGGAAAACTAGGAAGAATCCTGTGAATTATTCAGTGATGTCCACTATAACACAGGGAAGGGAAGAAAATCCCACCGCCTTTCTGGAGAGACTAAGGGAGGCACTGAGAAAGCATACCTCTCTGTCACCTGACTATTGAAGGCCAACTAATCTTAAAGGATAGGTTTATCACTCAGTCAGCTGCAGACATTAGAAAAAACTTCAAAAAACTTAGAAACCCTATTGAACTTGGCAACCTTAGTTTCTTATAATAGAGATCAGGAGGAGCAGGCAGAACTGGATAAACAGGATGAAAAAAAGGCCACCGCTTTAGTCATGGCCCTCAGGCAAGCAGACTTTGGAGGCTCTGGAACACAGAAAGCCTAGGGAAATTGAATGCCTAATAGGGCTTGCTTCCAGTGCAGTCTACAAGGACACTTTATAAAAGACTGTCCACATAGAAATAAGCTGCCCCCTCATCCATGCCCCTTATGTCAAGGGAATCACTGGAAGGCCCACTGCCCCAGGGGACGAAGGTCCTCTGAGTCAGAAGCCACTAACCAGATGATCCAGCAGGACTGAGGGTGCCCAGGGCAAGTGCCAGCCCATGCCATCACCCTCACAGAGCCCCAGGTATGCTTAACCATTGAGGGCCAGGAGGTTAACTGTCTCCTGGACACTGGTGCGGCCTTCTCAGTCTTACTCTCCTGTCCCGGACAACTGTCCTCCAGATCTGTCACTATCCGAGGGGTCCTAGGACAGCCAGTCACTAGATACTTCTCCCAGCCACTAAGTTGTGACTGGGGAACTTTACTCTTTTCACATGCTTTTCTAATTATGCCTGAAAGCCCCACTCCCTTGTTAGGGAGAGACATTCTAGCAAAAGCAGGGGCCATTATACACCTAAACATAGGAGAAGGAACACCCGTTTGTTGTCCCCTGCTTGAGGAAGGAATTAATCCTGAAGTCTGGGCAACAGAAGGACACTATGGACGAGCAAAAAATGCCCATCGTGTTCAAATTAAACTAAAGGATTCTGCCTC
>NW_016854848.1:0-1834 GCF_001698545.2 Rhinopithecus bieti | reverse complement strand
AAAAAAAAAAAAAAAAAAAAAAGAATTGCTTAAACGCAGGAGGCGGAGGTTTCAGTGAGCCAAGGTTGCACAACTACACTCCAGCCTGGGTGACGGAGCAAGAGCCTGTCTCAAAAAACAAAACAAAACAAAAACCGTATATATACACACACACGTACACACACACACATATATACACACATATATGTATATGTGTAGGTGTGTATATATGTATGTATATATATGTGTGTAATGTGTGTATATATATGTACATACATATGTATATGTGTGTATATATATATGTATATATGTGTGTGTGTACATATATGTATGTGTATACATGTGTGTGTATATATATACACACATGCCAGGCATGGTGGCACACAATTGTAGTCTCAGCTACTCAGAAGGCTGACATGACAGGATTGCTTGAGTCCAAGAGTTTGAGGTTATAGTGAAATATGATCATACCACTGTACGCCAGCCTGGGTCACCCTGTGAGGGACAGTATTAGGACAAATACCTAATGCAAGTGGGGCTTAACACCTAGATGATGGCTGAGCACAATGACTCACGCCTGTAATCCCAGCACTTTGGGGGGCCAAGGTGGGCGGATCACAAGGTTGGGAGTTCAAGACCAGCCTGGCCAATACTGTCCAGTGAAACCCTGTCTCTACTAAAAATACAAAAATTAGCTGGGCATGGTGGCGCCCACCTGCAGTCCCAGCTGCTTGGGAGGCTGAGGCAGGAGAATCACTTGAACCTGGGAGGTGAAGGCTGCAGTGAGCCAAGATTGCGCCAGTGCCCTCCAGCCTGGGTGACAGAGCGAGAATCCGTCTCAGAAAAAACAAACAAACAACAACAATGATAACAACAAAACCTAGTTGATGGGTTGATAGGTGCACCGTCATGGCACATGTATACCTATGTAACAAACCTGCATGTTCAGCACATGCAAAACTTAAAGTAAAATAAAATAAATAAATAAATAAAACAAAATAATCAGAGTCATAGGATCCAAGGCTTGGATGGACCTTAAATATCAATCTAGCCTCAACCAATTATATGACTTTAGAGCTGTCTATAAAAATAAATATTTATAAGGCCGGGCGCGGTGGCTCAAGCCTGTAATCCCAGCACTTTGGGAGGCCGAGACGGGTGGATCACGAGCTCAGGAGATCGAGACCATCCTGGCTAACACTGTGAAAACCCGTCTCTACTAAAAAATACAAAAAAACTAGCCGGGCGAGGTGGCGGGCGCCTGTAGTCCCAGATACTCAGGAGGCTGAGGCAGGAGAATGGTGTAAACCCGGGAGGTGGAGCTTGCAGTGAGCTGAGATCCGGCCACTGCACTCCAGCCTGTGTGATAGAGCGAGACTCTGTCTCAAAAAAATAAATAAATAAATATTTATAGATATTGATGACCAATTGAAGAGCTCTTCCCATGATTCTACTCCTTTTTTTCCTACACTTCTACATTTAGACATATGTTTTTCCTGCCAGTAAGCTAGTTACCATTGTTTACCTGGGAAACTTCTCCTTCAAGAGTCAGGTCAAAGATTCCACTTTCGGCTGGGCTTGATGGCTCACGCCTGTAATCCCAGCACTTTGGGAGGCGGAGGCAGGTGGATCACGAAGTCAGGAGATAGAGACCATCCTGGCTAACACAGTGAAACCCTGTCTCCACTAAAAATACAAAAAATTAGCCAGGTGTGGTGGCAGGCGCCTGTAGTCCTAGCTACTCAGGAGGCTGAGGCAGGAGAATGGCATGAACCTGGGAGGTGGAGCTTGCAGTGAGCCGAGACTGCGCCACTGCCCTCCAGCCTGGGTGACAGAGCAAGACTCCCTCTCAAAA
>NW_016854847.1:4692-7197 GCF_001698545.2 Rhinopithecus bieti | reverse complement strand
AGGATTAGACACACTAATGCTTACCATTGTGTTATGGTTGCCTACAGTATTCAGTATAGTAACATGCTGCACTGTCTTGTGCCTGGGAACAATAGGCTATACCATATAGCTTGGATCTGCAGTAGGCTAGATCATCTAGGTTTGTGTAAGAGTACTCTGATGTTCACAAGATAATGAAATTGCTAGGGCATTTCTTAGAACGTATCCTCATCCTTAAGCAACACATGAGTATACTTGGTTTTCTGGCTTCCCCTTTGGCTTACAAGTTCCATGAAAACTGGATGAGTTTCCTTTCATCTCTGTGTTAGCAGAGGGTACGGCAATGCCTGATACATACATGCCTAATAACTATTTACCCTATGCACTTACTTTCGTAAGCTTCTGGTTTCCAAAGGACATTTTAAGGGTAATGTCAGTTACTAATTTACTTTCCAAGAATATGCACCAAGGCTACATGTGAGCACTTTTCACGATGGTACAGCACAGACTCTGGGATGCAGGCCTGGTCCTCCATGGTCTAGGATCCACTGGCTAATGCTGGACCCTTATCATCCAGCTAGGCATCTATCAAGCCAGTGTAAAAAAAGTGAGGAATTGGGAGGGCGCGGTGGCTCAAGCCTGTAATCCCAGCACTTTGGGAGGCTGAGACGGGCAGATCACGAGGTCAGGAGATCGAGACCATCCTGGCTAACACGGCGAAACCCCGTGTCTACTAAAATACAAAAAAAAAACTAGCCGGGCGAGGTGGCGGTCGTCTGTAGTCCCAGCTACTCGGGAGGCTGAGCCAGGAGAATGGCCTAAACCCGGGAGGCGGAGCTTGCAGTGAGCTGAGATCCGGCCACTGCCCTCCAGTCCGGGCGACAGAGCGAGACTCCACCTCAAAAAAAAAAAAAGTGAGGAATCAACTGATCCCCACATCTTCTCCAAATCAGACTAAATTTACTTCTCTCAGGCGTAAGCAAATATAAGTTTTTTTTTTTTTTGGTTGAGACGGAGTCTCGCTGTGTTGCCCAGGCTGGAGTGCAGTGGCCGGATCTCAGCTCACTGCAAGCTCCGCCTCCCAGGTTTACGCCATTCTCCTGCCTCAGCCTCCCGAGTAGCTGGGACTACAGGCGCCCACCACCTCGCCCGGCTAGTTTTTTGTATTTTTTTTAGTAGAGACGGGGTTTCACTGTGTTAGCCAGGATGGTCTCGATCTCCTGACCTCGTGATCCGCCCGTCTCGGCCTCCCAAAGTGCTGGGATTACAGGCTTGAGCCACCGCGCCCGGCCAGCAAATATAAGTTTTAAAGATGCACAGAATAAAAAATTGTGTGTCCTTCCAAGATAATCCACTTAATATTTAACAAACCTTCTTACGAAGGGATTTATGTGCTGAACATAAATATAAAATAGTTATTTGAAGTCTCCAAACATTTAGCACAGTAATTTATTATATTAATAATAGGGCCGGGCGCGGTGGCTCAAGCCTGTAATCCCAGCACTTTGGGAGGCCGAGACGAGCGGATCACGAGGTCAGCAGATCGAGACCATCCTGGCTAACACGGTGAAACCCCGTCTCTACTAAAAAATACAAAAAACTAGCCGGGCGAGATGGCGGGCGCCTGTAGTCCCAGCTACTGGGGAGGCTGAGGCAGGAGAATGGCGTGAACCCGGAAGGCGGAGCTTGCAGTGAGCTGAGATCCGGCCACTGCACTCCAGCCCAGGCAACAGAGCGAGACTCCACCTCAAAAAAAAAAAAAAAAAATTAATAATAGTTGTGTTCATTAAAAGACTGGGAAGTAAATGTCTAAGTTGAAGACATTTACTAAGTTGAAGGCACAGTCAGGGATGGGTTTAAAGTCTACTGAGTATACCAACACTAGACCTTAAAGAAAAGACAACTCTACAATATGTTAAAACCAGATGCCGTGACAAAATGTTTTATACTTCTTTACTGTGTTTTCTAAGAGAGTGTGAGGGCATTTTGTTAACTATGGAAAACCATACACAGGAAATGATTGAGAAATGAGGGGCTGGGCATGGTGGCTCACACTTGTAATCTCAGCACCTTGGGAGGCTGAGGAGGGAGGACTGTTTATGTGCATGAGTTCAAGACCAGCCTGGACAACATAGTGAGACCTCATCTCTATTAAAAACAAAAAAAACTAAAAGTTAAAAGAGCCAAAAGTAAGTCTTATTTATATATTCTCAATAAAGACAAACTATCTGAATATTAAATAGAAACTGCTGGCCGGGCATGGTGGCTCAAGCCTGTAATCCCAGCACTTTGGGAGGCCAAGATGGGCGGATCATGAGGTCAGGAGATCGAGACCATCCTGGCTAACACGGTGAAACCCCGTCTCTACTAAAAAATACAAAAATCTAGCCGGGCGAGGTGGCAGGCACCTGTAGTCCCAGCTACTCGAGAGGCTGAGGCAGGAGAATGGCGTGAACCCGGGAGGCGGAGCTTGCAGTGAGCTGAGATCTGGCCACTGCACTCCAGCCTGGGCGACAGAGCGAGACT
>NW_016854847.1:0-1068 GCF_001698545.2 Rhinopithecus bieti | reverse complement strand
TCATTTACATTAGGTATATCTCCTAATGCTACCCCCTCCCCATCCCCCCACCCCACGACAGGCCCCGGTGTGTGATGTTCCCCTTCTCCAGGCACTGTTAATGTAGTCAAGCCCTCCATATTCATGGGTTCTGCACCCCCAGATTCAAACGACCTCAGATTGAAAATATTTGGGAAAAATAAAAAATGACAATATAACATTAAAAAATTATACAAATTTTAAAATGATATAGTCTAACAACTATTACATAGCATTTACATTGTATTAAATATTGTAAGTATTCTAGAAATGACTGGCTACTGTGGGCATGCTGCCTATGGGGTAGCCATGCTCTGCAAGGAGCAGTAATAAAAAATAAAAATTAAAACAAATCTAGAGATGATTTAAAGTACATGGGAGGATCTGTGTAGGTTATATACAAACACTAAACAATTTGTTTTCTAATTTTATTTATTTATTTAGAGACAGTGCCCAGGCTGGAGTGCAGTGACTTGATTTCAATTGACTACAACCTCCGCCTCCAGGGTTTGAGCGATTCTCTTGTCTCAGTCTGCCGAGTAGCTGGGACTATAAGTGCCTGCCACCACCCCCAGCTAATTTTGTACTTTTAGTAGAGACGAGGTTTCACCACGTTGTCCAAGCTGGTCTCAAACTCCTTGCCTCAAGTGATCTGCCTGCCTTGGGCTACCAAAGTACTGGGATTACAGGTGTGAGCCACCATGCCCGGCCCACCTTTTTTTTTCCAATTAAAAAAATTTGTTTTCTTTTTCTGGTTTATGTGACTCTTTTTTAGATTTATTTTAATTTTAGATTCAGAGGGCACATGTGCTTTTTTTTTTTTTTTTTGAGATGGAGTCTCGCTATGTCGCCCAGGCTGGAGTGCAGTGGCACCATCTCGGCTCACTACAAGCTCTGCCTCCCAGGTTCACGCCATTCTCCTGCCTCAGCCTCCCGAGTAGCTGGGACTACAGGCGCCCGCCACCACGCCCGGCTAATTTTTTGTATTTTTTTTTTTCAGTAGAGACGGGTTTCACTGTGTTAGCCAGGATGGTCTCGATCTCCTGACCT
>NW_016854846.1:6629-8398 GCF_001698545.2 Rhinopithecus bieti | reverse complement strand
TTTCACCATTTTTAGATTCTATTTTCCTTCTCTATCTCAGCATTCTGACTAAAGGAAAAGCAAACTTTCTTACAAGAATGAATGATTCTCCAGTGTGGCTGCTCCTGAAAGGAACAATGAGACTTTTGTTATTTCACCACAAGATTGAGAAAGAAATAAACAAGTGATAAATGCCCAGACCCCTTCTTACTCATTTCACATCCTGATGATCTGAGGCATGGTATGGCTTTTATTCCAAGCATGTGAATACTTACAATCAGAAACTCCCTCTCCTTTCCCTCACTTTATCATTATTGCCGTCATTTATGACAATGGAGGGAGTGTCTCGCTGGATGATATTTGGGGTTCTTTCTTCAGTAGTCCGCCATAGTGAGCATTTATTTGTGCTGTTCTCCGTCTTTCACATCTACCACTTTTCAAAAGCCCCTGAGAGTCAATAAGACACGAGACTCAAAACAACTGCTTCACATCTAAGTGTATGTCTTTAAAAATCTCTCCTTTTCCATATTTATGTCTGACGTGTTTTGTTATGGCACAGTGGCATGTAGTATGTGGTTCATAAGTGAATCAATGTACATCTGTGGAGGGCGAATGCTCAATTTTAGATCTACACATGAAAGCTTTTTTTCCAGGGCAGGAGCCTTGCTTTCTCCGACTAAGCCTTAATTACCCAAATGCCCGTGTGTTGTGCCTTTGGCTTGTTGAAATGATACCAATTGGTAAAATCTGATGGGAGATAGAAGTTAGATGTCCAGAAGCATAAAAGTCAGGAAGAGAGACTCTTTATGGCATAGAGAAAGCTGCAGAACTGCTCCATGGTGTGCAAAACTCATCAGCACATGAAATTAGTGAGTGGAGATAGTCACCTTCAACCACTTTGTAATTTCTACCAATTCACTTGGGGCCAGTGTCCCTTATTCACCAAGATTCACATTGGTCCTTTTGATTATTTGGCCTGAGGAGGCCCCCGACATGCTAAACTGTCACTCAGGGAGAGAGGAAAAGTTGGGAACCAGCTTTCACTTAATACGGCTTTGACAATGGAGGCAAATAATAGCATTTTGGGAACATTTATATAAGTAATTATATAATTTCTGATTCAGTAGCTGGTTCATGAATAAATGAGTAATTGGGAGTATCTGAGTGGAGACAAGAATGAGCATTAACGTAGAACTGATTCTGAATTACAGCTCCTGGCACTAGTAGGTTTCAATATACATAGTCTGCTGAAAGGTAATTCTCTCTGTGATATTCCTGGTATCCCTAAGGAGGGAAGTATAATTTTAGGTACATACTGACAAAATTTGAATACAGGGTACTTAGATGAAAGTTATAGCCTGTTTTAGAGATGAAATTGAAGGATGCAGTAGCTATTGCTTTGGCAAAGGATTTTTGGCTGATGCAGTGTATGGTTACTGATTTTATGATTCTTATCACATGACACCTAATGTGTCAGTTGACTTGTGAAAACAGTGTTTCAGTTTAATGGATGTTAGGGATTTATATACAACTTCAAATTTACCTCCTTGTTAATAGTAGAAAAGAGTAGTATGGAAGCATTACTTCCAGCTGCTTTTTGAAGCGTCCACCAAAATGAACAACTTTTCCTTTCTTCACAGATTTCCTCCTAGAGTGCCAAGATCTTTTCCATTCAACACCTCAGTCATGTACAAAAAGACTGTGTTTGTAGAATTCACGGATCACCTTTTCAACATCGCTAAGCCAAGGCCACCCTGGATGGGTAATAAAAACAATGTTGAATGCTAATT
>NW_016854846.1:0-2637 GCF_001698545.2 Rhinopithecus bieti | reverse complement strand
ATATACCCAAAGGATTATAAATCATGCTGCTATAAAAACACATGCACACGTATGTTTATTACGGCACTCTTCACAATAGCAAAGACTTGGAACCAAATTCTTTCAACTCTTTTAAGGTCCTAACTGAACATTATGTGTGTTTCTTAACATTTGCTAGATTATAAATATCTCAAGATAGGGAAATTCGTCTTATTTATTGCTGTGTCCTTAGCATATAACATACTGCCTACCCTATAGTGGATACTCAATGCAAGAATGAGGGTGCAGTGGGCACCAGTCACTTTTTCTTCCTAAAATTAAACATTTCTCACCTGTGTACCCCCTCAGAATTGCTTTTCTGAATGTACTTCAAACAGAACCTGCCATTTTCTTAAAGCCCATGCCTCCCTGACTATAGCAATTGATCTAGGGGTGAGCAGTTGACACTGGTATCCCACCTCCTTGGCCACAGTTGATCGGTCCAGAGATGGGCACCTTACCCAAATTAGGCCAATGAGAGTACCTCCGCCAGCATTTTGAAATTTGTGAGAAAAAGGACCTACTATTACCAGGTAATCCTATACTTAGTGGATGGAGCCCAAATATATAATAAAATCAAAATTCTACCACTTCTTGTATATCTTGTGGGCCATGGATCTTATAGGAGTCTTAAGGGGGTGTTGGTCTTGTCCTTTTCATAGTTGCAGGCATGGTGCAAAGGCAGGACAACCTACCTTTATCTGCTCCTTCTATACTACTGACCCTACCCTAAACATGTAGGTGTATAATCAGAGACAGGAAGCCATGGCAAATCTGGAGGGTCTGGACTTGGCTATATCTTAAAGAGTTACATATAATCGTGGTTCAACATTGGTGAAATTTTCCAAAAATTGGTGGAGGAAAGAGTGGCCAATGCAATTTTATCTTTTTCTTTTCTGCTGACATCAGGGAGAGAGATAAGAACTTTTAAAATCATAATTATGGGGAAATAATATTTTAAAATCTAGCTCAAGTTAAACCCATCAGAAAAGGTAACACCTTTCAGGACCCCCAAATGGCCACATCTTATCCAATGAGGGGACACCAGCCATAGAGTCTATACTGCACACTTCAAATGGTAGCCACGAGCTATCAGGCACTTGAAATGTGGTGAGTCCTACTTGAGACATACTGTAAAATACACACCAGATTTCAAGGCTAAGTACAAAAAAGACGAAAAATATCTCATTCACTGTTTATAAATACGAGTTGAAATGCTTCTATTTGGATATACTAGGTTAAATGAAATACATTATTAAAATAATTTCACCTATTTCTTTTTACTTTTCTTGATGTGACTACCAGAAAATTTAAAATTACATATGTGGTTTGCATTATATTTCTATTGAACAGCACTCATCTGTACATTTCCAGTGAAATGTTTAGCATATGTTGAAGTTACTGCTCCTGATGCAGTGGCTCATCTCAGATATGGCCAAGTTCTTCTGTCCAAGGAAAACTAGGTTCAACCCATTCCTGGAGAGAAAGAGACTCAAATCTTTCTGAGCTGGGTCACTTACCTTGGTTACATCTGTTCTCCACCTATTCTACCAACAACCAAATGGATAGATATAGCTGAAATAAAATCATGCAATCACACTGAATGATATCTCACCTCAGGTGGGCCTTCAGCATTGAAGCATTCTACTGCTACATTTCCCCTAATCCATTTTCTCTCCCTCTCCCCAAGACAGCTATAATGTTTCACACATTCTTAGCTTCTCATCGAACCTCCAACATGCGCTCCCGCCCCTGTCCCCACCACAACCTGAGCCTTAGGACAAAGGGTATTTTTTCCTAATGAAATATTTCAAACAAAGATAGATACAGAAAATAATATAACAAACAAACATGTGCCCATCACCTCACTTTGCCAAATGTTAACATTTTGTCATCTTTGCTTAATGTATTTTACAAACTTAAACATTTTACATACAGTCTGTAACCCTCCATGGGGCTGGCAGGAAAGGGTTCTCATTGTCAAAGTTCAAAGTAATTGATCATTGAAAAAATAATGATCACATTAAAAGGAACCCTTATATAATAGAGATATATATTGAAATACTCATAAATGAAATGATATCCTGTCTAGGATTGGCTTCAAGCACATCCAGCTGATGTTACAATCATTGGGTGAATTGCTGATGTGGAATTTGACATTTGTATGGTGCCAAAATAATATCCCAGAGATTTCTTTTTGATTGCTACTGGAAATGTTAACTTTAGAATGGAGGTATCAGGCTAATCCACGGGTCAAATTTAGTGTCACTAAGGATGGGATGGCCAGATATTATCTGCCCCTGATATGGCACAATATGAAGGACTCAGCATCATCTTTGATGTATTTTAGCCACAAAACTTACTTAACTTGAATCTAATCGGAACTTAGGTATATTCAATAGCATGAGATACTCTACACGACTGCAAGCCAACTTTCTTTCACTAAATGAGTGTCAGGAAAAAAGGGACTACTCCGTACTAAAAGAGAGTATGGGCCTAAACAACCAGATGCAATGTGCAGTCTTAGGTTGAATTCTGATTTGGACCAACTAGCTACAAAGGATGCCTGGCGTGAACCCGGGAGGCGGAGCTTGCAGTGAGCTGAGATCCGGCCACTGC
>NW_016854845.1:0-216 GCF_001698545.2 Rhinopithecus bieti | reverse complement strand
CTGAACAATGAGAACACTTGGACACAGGATGGGGAATATCACACACTGGGGCCTGCCGGGGGTGGGGGGGCTGGGGAAGGGATAGCATTAGGAGAAATACCTAATGTAAATGACGAGTTGATGGGTGCAGCAAACCAACATGGCACATGTATACTTATGTATCAAATCTGCATATTGTGCACATGTACCCTAGAACTTAAAGTATAATTTAAAAAA
>NW_016854844.1:0-7592 GCF_001698545.2 Rhinopithecus bieti | reverse complement strand
ATTGGGGAATTTTGCCCATCTGATAGGATAGGAAGGGCATCCCAGGGTAGTTTTAATTTGTATTTCCCTTTTTTTTTATTTTTTTGAGATGGAGTCTCTCTCTGTCGCCCAGGCTGGAGTGCAGTGGCGCGATCTCCGCTCACTGCAAGCTCTGCCTCCCGGGTTCACGCCGTTCTCCTGCCTCAGCCTCCCGAGTAGCTGGGATTATAGGCGTGTACCACCGCGCCCGGCTAATTTTTTTTTTGTATTTTCAGTAGAGACCGAGTTTCACCATGTTAGCCAGGATGGTCTCCATCTCCTGACCTCATGATCCGCCCACCTCAGCCTCCCAAAGTGCTGGGATTACAGGCGTGAGCCACCGCGCCTGGCCCCACAAATAATTGACTCTTCACAGTTAAGATTGTGATATACTAGTTCTCTGTATATTAGAGAGGCCGTTTGTGATACAAGTTGCAAACGTTTTCTCTCCGTCTATCATTTATCTTTCGACTTCACTTACTTTTTTCTGACCATGCAAAAGGTTTTTGTTTTGTTTTGTTTTGCCTTGGTTTTTTGAGGTCGCCTAACTTACTGGTCTTCTATTGTTTCTGACTGTTCAGCCATTTTTAGAAAGGTTTTCTTCCCTCCCCTCCTGATTACAGAGAATTCACACATGTTTTCTTCTAGCACTTGTATGATTTCACTTTTGACACTTAAAGTTTATTCTGGTGTAGGGTGTGGAGAGGGATCTAACTTTATCTTTTTCCAAATGGTCACTGCATATGCTTCAGGGGAGGCGCAGCTAAAATAAAACCTCTAGTTGTGAATGCTGCTGCTTGGGGGAGTGAGAAATGGTCTCACAGTGACCATGAAACTCTCTAACATCCAACACGCTGAGAGTGTGGTCCTGCACAATTTATTGCTGAGGGTGTGTAGAGATGTGATCAGCGATTTGAGAGAGGAGGCAGCCTACCCAAGGAGACAAAACACTCATAATTTTAAATTTAAATTGAGCCAGGCTCAGTGGCTCATGTCTGTAACCCCAATGTTTTGGGAGGCTGGGGTGGGAGGATCTCTTAGACCAGGAGTTCGAAACTAGACTGGGCAACATAGTTAGGGCCAATCTCTAAAAAAATAAAAATTAAAGGCCAGGCGTGGTGGCTCAAGCCTGTAGTCCCAGCACTTTGGGAGGCCGAGACGGGTGGATCACGAGGTCAAGAGATCGAGACCATCCTGGCTAACACGGTGAAACCCCTTCCCTACTAAAAAATACAAAAAAAAAAAAAACTAGGTGGCGAGGTGGCGGGCGCCTGTAATCCCAGCTACTCGGAGGCATGAGGCAGGAGAATGGCGTAAACCCAGGAGGCGGAGCTTGCAGTGAGCTGAGATCCGGCCCTGCACTCCAGCCTGGGCGTCAGAGCGAGACTCTGTTCAAAAATAAATAAATAATAAAAAATAATATAATAAAATAAAAATAAGAATTAAAAAAGTATCCAGGAATACATGCCTGGGATGGTCTCCTGGGAATACATGCCCAATATTCCAGCTCTTTTGGAGGCTGAGGTGGGAGGATCCTTGAGCCCAAGGAGGCTCGAGGCTGTAGTGAACTATGATTGCACCACTGCCACTCCAACCAGGGACAGAGTGAGAACTGTCCTCAAAAAATAAATAAATAAAATAACATGGCCGGCATCAATGTCAAGATGAAGCCTTTGCCAACATTCAACAGACAGCTCTTTCCTTCTTTCCTGAACTCACAAACTTCTAGGGGCTCTGTGTTGCCTACAGATACCAGTCCCAGGCTGCTTAATTTAGCCCAGGGTCCTTCATACATGCTTTTCTTGCCTCCTACTTCCCTATACCTGAATCATTTATAAAAGCAAGCAAGGCTTTCTGTGATCTTGCTTCCATGCATTCTCTGCTCAAAGCTGGGTCCGTACTGTCGTAAAGTCCATCTGCTCCCATCACCGTTGATCAATTCTGATGAAACCGAGAAGCAAAGTTCAAGTCTCACCCTCCACCAGTAAGTTGCCCTCCATCACTCTGATTTTGACCTCTTTCTCCTGCAGCACTTTGTAGGTTGGTTCTGGGCTGGGACCGGCCTTGATCACAGTAGGTCGGTCCTTTCCCATGTCATCCTGATGGGTCCATGCTCCTTGACAGCAGGTATAGGGGAACTTACCTGGGAACCCCAGAATGTGGACTTTATTTGGAAAGGAGGTCTTTGAAGATGGTGTTTGATTCAAGCTGAGTTCACACTGGGTTGATGTGGGTTTAAAAAAAATCCAATGCCTGGGGTCTCATAAAAGAGGAGTCAAACACAGAGGGACACAGGGAGAAGTCCCCTGCATGAAGATGGAGGCAGAGAAATGGCGATGCCAGCCACAGCCAAGGAAAACACCAAGTATGACCGGTGACCACCAGAGCTCGCGAAAGGAGCGCAGGGAACAGCTGGCTCCCTCGGAACAATCTTCAGAAAGGAACCAACCCTGCTGACTGACACCTTGGGTTGGGACTTCTGAGCCTCGAGAGTTTGGTGGAGAGAATAATATGTTGTTTTAAGCCACCCAGTTTGCAGTAACTTGTTATGGCAGCCCTGAATACAGCAGGCAACCACAATAACATATTTACTCAGTCTTCAGCGCTTGTGTGGGGCATTCTGCTAAGGTATTCACGTGTCTCCTCACTGGACTGTCCGTATTAATCTGTTCTCAGGCTGCTGTGAAGAAATCCCGAGACCTTGGTAATTTACAACGGAAAGCGGTGTAATTGACTCAGCACTTCCTCAGGGGCTGGGAGGGCCTCAGGAAACTTACATCATGGCAGGAGGGGAAGCAAACACGTCCTTCTTCAATGTGGCAGCAGGAAGGAGAAGTGCTGAGCAAAGTGGGGAAAGCCCCTTATAAAACCACTAGGTTCGTGGAGAACTCACTCGCTATCCCGAGAACACCATGGGAGAACCACCCCCACTCGATTCCAATTACCTCCACAGTTTTCCCTCCCATGACACATGGGGGATTATGGGAACTACAGTTTAAGATGAGATTTGGGTGGGGACATCAGCCAAAACCATACTCACTGTCCTCGGGACTTCCCTGAGCTGAGAATTTAAGGTATTGGTGTCCATCTCCATTTTACAGATGGAGAAACTGAGGCTCCACTCACCCAGGGCCCACCACAGCTTGGTTGCAGAGCCAGGATCCCATAAGTCAATAAGTCGCCCTCTCTGTCCTTCACCAGAGGGCCCGGCTCACACACTGCACACCCTCAGCTGCCTGGTCAGTTCTCCCAGTCCTCTCATTTAACCCTCTGAATGCCTGGCACTTCCCAAATCTTGGCCTCTGCCTTTCAAGTCTAAACTACCAAATCCCATGTCCACTGGGCACTGTCTTCCTCTGGCATCCAATTGAGCAGGTCCCAAAGTGATGTCAGCCACGTTCTCCATCCAGTTCCCACCTCATCGCCTTCAGGAATGGCACCAACCCACACCCCAGCCAAAATCCTGAGTTCACCTTTCTGATTATAGTTTGGATGTGTGTCCCTGCCCAAATCCTCGTGTTGACATGTAATCCCGAATTACTGGAGGTGGGGTCTGGTGGGAGGTGATTCGGGGCAGATTTCCTCATGGATCGTCATTAGTAGCATTCTCTTTGGTTACTTGTCCTCCTTGATAGTTGAATGACTCTCTCATGAGATCCGGTCATTTAAAAGTGTATGGCACCTTCCTCGCTCTCTCTTTCTTGCTGTGCTATCTCTGTGCTGACGTGCCTGCTTTCCCATTTGCCTTCCGCCATGATTGGGAAGCTTCCTGAAGCCTTCTCAGAACGCACATGCTGCTATGGTCCCTGACAACCTGCAGAAATGTGAGCCAATTAAATCTCTTTTCTTCTATAAATTACCCAGTCTCGGATATTCTTTGTAGGAAACTGCAAGAACAGCCTAACACATCCTCTTTCTCTCCTCTATCTCCCATCTTGCCACCCTTAATCCAGGGCCTATCATCAAACCCATTCCCCTGGTGTAACTGCATCCTATTTCATAAACAGCCCCTCCCTGCCTCCTGGCCTGGCCCCATTCTCCACACCCCAGCAGATGTCGACCCAATTAAAATCCTTCAAGGTCCTCACTGAGCTTCAGGATCAAAGGTCAACATCTTTCACATGACCTTCTCGTGATCCTGCCCCTGCTGTGTCTCCAGTGTTGTGACTCAGACACTTTCATTATCTGGTGACTGGGGCAAGTCTCTCTGACTCAGTTCCTTACCTGTAAAATTACACCTACTGCCACAGGATTATTCTGAAGGGAAATATATGCATGCCAAAACCAATAGGAAACTGCTTGGTACTCATACACGTTGCCTGTTGGCTGACATTGTATTTCATTGTCCTCTCTTTCCCTCAGCATGCCTTGGTTAGCAGTACATGCCTGGTTGCTTCCAGCTGCTCCTGGCTTTCTCATTTCCCCTGTTACTATTACACATGTTCATACTTTCTAACTTTCCTCATATTTTTCCTGGCCAACTAACCACTTCCTTCCTTCATACTGAATTGAAATGGCTACCACTGACAAAAGATGGGTCTGGGTGTGCTGCTATAAAGCGTCCCTTTGACTTTTATGCCCTATGACTCCTTTGACTACGCTAATACAACATGCACTGGGTTGTATTACGATTGTGCTTGTATGTCCTCTATCTCCCATCCTGGTCTTTACGATTGTGCTTGTATGTCTCTATCTCCCCATCCTGGTCTACATAAGGTTCTAGAGTCTGGGGACTCTCTTCTTGCTCACTACTGGAGTTCCCCCATGCCTAGCAAAGAAGCACAGAGGAGATGCCTAGTACGTCATTGTTGAATGAAAGAGTGCTTCCTCTGCATTGAGACACTAAAACGACTACATACTCTTCACTTAATACGTGTAAGAGTGGCTTAGGAACAATATGGGCTCATAGCAACTCTTCAGTAAGTGCTAGCTGCTACATTTATTACTGTGATGACTGGGATGGTAGAGTATGAACAGAGAGTACTATGGGGACCACAGAAGGATCTGCTACTTTTGGTTCTGGAGGTGTCTAAAACACCTTTAGAGAAGGTGTTTTTCCAGGCCATGCACATTTGTGTGCTTAAGCATTGGAAGCAAATCACCACCAAAGATGCCTAAATCCTGGAAATTTACAAAACCTGTGTGGCCCCCCTCTCCATTGAGTGTGAGAGCCAGTAACTTCCTTAGGCACTCACTGAGACTACTTAGTGACTTCTACGATAGAAATGTGAATGGGATGGCACACTTGCAGGGTTAGGTTATGACAGACCTGTCTTCCATCTTATTTGCCGCTCTTTTTTGTTCTCTCTGATTGGAAGCCAGCTGCCATATTGTGGAGCTGCCTAATGGAAAAGCCACACGACAAGGAACTGTATCTTGGTCAGCAACTGGTGTGTGAGCTTTGGGAGTCGGAATCCTTCCCCCTGTCAAGCCTTGGGATGACTGTAGCCCCAGCCTGACATCTAGACTTGCAGCCTTGTGAGGGCCTGAGTCACAGGACCCAGCTAAACTACCACCCATATTCCCTGATCCACAGAAACTGTGAGATAATAGGTGGTGGTTGTTACCAATTCTATGTTTCTAATAACTACATTTCAGAAATTAATTGCCTCCACAGCAATAGACACTATGCATTCTTTTGGTCAAAATTCTTCCCAAAAAGGGAAGGCTTGAATATATGTGTTGTTTTTGATGTACCTTTCCAGCCCAGGTGGTACTTTTTTTTTTTTTTTTTTTTGAGACAGAGTCTCGCTCTTGTCCCCAGGACTGGAGTGCAGTGGGCCAGATCTCAGCTTCACTGCAACTCCGCCTCCCAGGGTTTACGCCATTCTCCTGCCTCAGCCTCGCCAAGTTAGCTTGGGACTACAGGCCGGCCCCGCCACCCTTGCCCGGCTAGTTTTTTTTGTATTTTTTTAGTAGAGACAGGTTGTCACCGTGTTAGCCTGGGATGGTTTCAATCTCCTGACCTCGTGATCCGCCCGTCTCGGCCTCCCAAAGTGCGGGATTACAGGCTTGAGCCAGCCGCACGCAGCCCAGGTGGTACATTTTTAAAGGGTGCACTTGGAGAAGTCAAACTGCTGTACTTTGGCAGGGAAGGACGGAAGAGCATCCACAGGTTCCTGGAATCTCTGTCTGGGACTGGCCCCTTTAGGATATTTCCTGGAATTTATTGAACAGCCTGTCACTTTTGCCCACATTCGTATCCTATGCTGACACATGATTTTAAATTTTCAGGTCTACTTGCTAAGCAAGGCTTTTAGAAGACGATCCATGGAAATGACAGTTCTCTAATCTACATCAATGTTTTCTTTGCCAAAAAAAAAAAAAAACCGAGGAAGTGGAAAAGGGTATGATGGTAGCTTTTCTTTGGAAGAAGCAAGTTTTACCTTAGAATGGTTTAAAAAACAACAACAAAACCATAGTTTAAGAGGCCAAGAAACTTGTTTTCCTAGACACTCAGTATAATGACTAATTTTACATCTCAATTTGTCTGGGCCAGAGCGGCCACATGTGTGGTCAAACGTGTTTTTGGACGAGATGAGCATTTTGCCTTCCACTATGTGGGTGGGCCTCATCCATTCAATTCAAGGCCTGAGTAGATCAAAAGACTGACCTTCCACAAGCAATAGGGAATTCTGCCAACAGATAGCCTTTAGAATTGAATTGCAACAGTGGTTCTTCTCTGTTCCCAGGTCTTCAGCCTGCCAACCCATCCTGCAGATTTTGGACATGCCAGACTCAAAAATCATGTGTGTCAATTCCTTAGACACACACACACACACACACACACACACACACACACACACACACATCGTGTTGGTTCTGTTTCTCTGGAGAACTCTTACTAATACACTCGGGATGATTTCAAACCAATCAACCAATCAGTTTATGTTAAGAATTTAAATTACGTTCAGAAAAAAAGGAACAAAGGTAAGAATTACCACAAATTTCTCCTCAGAAATTTTGTCAATTAAGATAGAATGGAATGACATATTTAAAAAGCTGAAAGAGGCTGGGCATGGTAGCTAGTGCCTGTAATCCCAATCCTTTGGGAGACCAAGGTGGGAGGATCACTTAAGGTCAGGAGTTCAAGACCAGCCTGGGAAACAAAGTGAAACTTCATCTCTAAAAAAAATGTTTTAAAAAGTAGCTGGTCATGGTGGCATGCACTCATAGTCCCAGCTACTTGAGAGGGTGAGATGGGAGGATTATTTGAGCCCAAGACTTTGAGGTTACAGTGAGCTATTAACACACCACTGCACTCCATCCCAGGTGACAGAGTAAGACCCTGTCTCAAAAGAAAAAAAAGGAAAAAAAGCTGAAAGAAGGAAACCATCAACCTACAATTCTATACCCAGCAAAAATATCTTTCAAAATTGAAGGTAAAATACTTTTTCAGAGAAAGGTCAACATAATTTATTGCATGTTCATTTTATTAAGAAATGTTAAAGGAAGTTCTTTAAGTAGGAGGAAAATAATACCAGATGCAAACTTGGATCTACACAAAGAAATTAAGAATGCTAGCAATGGTAATATGTGGGCAAATATAAAATATTTTTTCTCAGTTTTTTCTT
>NW_016854843.1:0-7618 GCF_001698545.2 Rhinopithecus bieti | reverse complement strand
TTTAAATATGTGCATACTAACTACCCTTATTTGAAATATTTGCTAATAAAATATTAATGCACAATTGTTACCAAATACCCGACTTCAGTGTATCCTTAAGACATTAAACTATCTTAGAATTGTGTAACATTAGTAGAAAAGAAGAGAGTACCTTCTACACTGCAGACTAAAGCCTACTGATCTGTTTTGTGGTAGGGTCAAGGTTTTTTTTTTTTTATATCTCATGGTGTAGTAATTTCCTAGGGCTGCCATAACAAAGTACCACAAACTGGGTGGCTTAAACACCAGAAATTTATCATTTTATAGTTCTTGAGGCTGAAAGTCTGAGATCAAGGTGTTGGCAGGGTTGATTCCTTCTGAGGGCTCTGAGGGAGAATCTGTTCCATGCTTTTTCCCTAGCTTCTAGTGTTTTGCCTGCAGTCTTTGAGGTTTCTTGGCTTGTAGATATAACCCTCCAATCTCTGTATACATGTTCACATGACATATTCCCTGTGTGCTTGTCTGTGTACAAATTTTCCCTTCTTATACGTGTAGTAATCATATTGGTAATATTAGTGGCCCATCCTACTTCAGTATGTATGACCTCACCTCAACCAATTACATCTACAACTTCCCTATTTCCAAATAAGATCACATTCTGGGATATTGGAACTTCAACATATGGCTATTTAGGAGACAAAATTCAACCTATAATTCTTGGTGATAAATACATTTCAAAGCTGAAGCTTGAATATAGCTTTAAAACAACAACCAGAAATAAATATGCATCTGTCATAATGGTGAGGAAAAAAGCATGCTACCATTGAAAAGAGAAGGGACATTTCAGAAACACAAGGCTTTAATTTGGGTATAGAAGAAACCAATGGATGTTTGAAGCTGGAAATTCAAAATATTTTATTATATAACAAAATGTAAATTAATAAATTTTGTTCTCGGTTTTGTGCAGGCTAGATATTATATCTACCTAAACAAAGATGAGAATAAGTAGTAAGGAACAACTCAGTGGCAGAGATAAAGTAATATTAGGATAACTGGCTCATCTATTTATACTCTCTAGCTTCACTTGTATTTCCTCAAAAATCTGTAGCTACCTGTCTATTTTAATCATAAACAAATCTCCCACCAATTCACACTACTAAGCACAATAATAGAAGTTCAAAATGTGGAAGCTTCATACAAGAAAAGAATTTTTGATTTAAAAGAAACATGAGAAGCTATCCAGTTCAATCTTCCTTCTCTTGCCAAAATCCCTATAGAATATCCAGGACATAGTCAGCCACCCTCTGCTAACATTCTTCCAAAGCTGATGCCTGCCAAAGACAAGTCATTTTAGTTGAGATAGTTATTTTTCTTAGCAAAATTTTAATCTTTATAAACTGACCCATTGAAACATATAATGCACTCCAGAACAAGATAGACCATGTTAATTCATGTTCCATATAGCAACTCACAAAGCATTTGAAAACCATGGGCATGCGCCTGTAAGCTTTCTCTTCTGGAGTTAAGCACCTCACTCCCATCTGGAGGTGTAAGTTTAATCATGTTCTGCTTGATAATGTTCCAGGAGTGTCTTCCCAATGCAGCATATAGTGAGACTGTCACTACCATTGTTTGTGTTCTCTTCAGTGCACCACACCAAGATTGAAATCACTATTCTATACTTCAGATCATATTCTTTTTTTTTTTTTTTTTTTTTTTTTTTTTTTGAGATGGAGTCTCGCTCTGTCACCCAGGCTGCCCGATCTCAGCCCGATCTCCGTGCACTACCTCAGCCTCCCGAGTAGTAGCTGGGACTACAGGCGCCCACTACCGCGCCCGGCTAATTGTTTTGTATTTTTAGTAGAGACTGGGTTTCACCGTGTTAGCCAGGATGGTCTCGATCTCCTGGCCTCGTGATCCACCCGCCTCGGCCTCCCAAAGTGCTGGGATTACAGACTTGAGCCACCACGCCTGGCCCAGATCATATTCTTGATTTAGACATATATTAGAGAAAATGTTAACTTAAAGAATAGTTGCAATCTAAATTGGGAGTTCTGAAAGTGGGAGACTAGCACTTAGGTTTCAGTTCTATTCTTTCTAAAATTATCCTTGATAAGGTTTTTGAGAAGGGATTCATTTTAAGAAGATAGGAAAAATATTAAAAAAGGCGGGACAACTAAATTGCTGTGCCGGTAAAAAAGCCAAGTAGCAGGATTTGCCAATAGTTTCCTTTTGCGTAGTTCTAAGAGAGAAGAGCCTTTTTAAAAAAAATTTTTAATACATTATATTTGCTACATACTTTTGATGTATAACATCTGCATAATTTGTTGTATGTATAACAATGTGGTAAATGATAAAATTTTTCCAGGGTGTTTTAGGAATAAATCCAATCACCTGAGAATTTTTATCATTTCTATATATTAGGTGCATTTTCAAGTTTCAAGAGCGGATATTTTTAAAATCCATTGTAAAAAAAAAAAGAAAAAACAAAATGGAAAGCCATTTATGCAAAGCGAAAAAACCAAAAATTCTTTGAAATCAGTTGGAGATGCTGGCTATAACAAGCACCAAAAAAAAAAAGGTTATGCAGTAAGCTCTATCTCATGAAAAAAGAAAAAGCAAAAATTTCCCCCATCCCAAGTTTCCATAATTATGAAAAAATTGAATACAGTTTCTAGATTGCTTTCAGGCTATTAACTGCTTCACCTCTTAATTACCATCTGAGA
The DNA here is from genome assembly GCF_001698545.2 of Rhinopithecus bieti. NCBI lineage: Eukaryota > Metazoa > Chordata > Mammalia > Primates > Cercopithecidae > Rhinopithecus > Rhinopithecus bieti. Next base: position 4,913 of record NW_016854843.1, on the reverse strand, counting down.
AAGCGATAACTGCGGCATTTACAAAAACCAAGGTCTTTGACTTATAAATGTCACAATAGGAATAAGGAGATGCAGCCAGCGAACCTGTATGAGAAAAGGAAAGTTGAAAAATGAGAACCCACAGGAAATATCCTGGACACCAACACAAAAATACCATCCCACCATGAAAGTGAGCTACTCGGCAAAAAAAAATCACTAAAACAAGGAAACTTTTGTTTCATCTACTAGGTTTTACAAAAAAAGCAACAACAACAACCAAACAACAACAAAAAAACTCCTCTAAAAAAGTCAAAAAGCTTGTAAATTCCAGGCCGAATATAGATTGGGAAAAAATAAAAAATTTAAAAAGCTCCTAATATCAAAAAAAAAAATATAGCAAACTAAGAAGCACAGCGTTTGTTGTTTCAAAAGCAAAAAGTTAGATTGCAAACTGCAAGAGACTAATGATCTAGAAGCCTTACCTTCTGGGAGAATTAAAAATTGCCTTTCAAAAAAAATGGCACTATAACAAAGAGTTAAAGAGCATAGAAAAAACATTAATATGGTCCTTGGGAAAGCATAAACAAAAATGAATTGAGTATGGCATCTAATGACCTCAGTGTGACCTAGGCCAAATATTAGAGCGGGCAAAACTGTCCTTGAGAAGATTTTTTCCAGTATAGGACTTAAGATTTTGATACTTAAAAAAAGAAAAATCACAAGTCCTGGGAGGAATAAAAATAAAAAAAATTAACTCCACATTCTTTTATAAAGTGATATAATAATTTTAGGACACAAATAAAAAAAGTGTCATATATTAATAATTTGAAAGATAAAGCTTAAAAATACTTGAAGGGATATTTTTTAAAGTAAAATAGAGAGAAAAAGAAAGAATAGCCCAATAAAAACAAGAGAAAACTTTGGGTAAAAGAAATTAAAAAAACGAACAACAAAAACAGAAAAAGATGGAAATAAAAAAGAAGCATTTATTAAAGAAAAACAATGGAAAAAATTTCCAACAAAAACTCATAATTTTGGATGTTGCTAAATGCACTAATAAAAATTTTTAAAAAGCTCTAAAAAGACGTTTCATTGCTAATTTCAGGTAAATCAGTTTGGGGAGGCAGAGGGCGAGAAAAAGAAGAAAAGGGAAGGATTGGGTACATTTTAACCCAATATTTTAAAAACATGACGAAAAAGGAATACATGACTTGCAGGTTGTGGCCAGAAATTTTAAGCAAATTGACACATCAACAGAGTGAAAAGGCAGCCTATGTCAATGGCGAAAATAATTATTTGGCAAATCATATATTTGCATAAGCACTTTACTATCCAGATTATAAAACAGCCCCTATAACTCAACAACAGCAAACCCAAAGAAACAAAAGCAAATGTAAAAATGAACAAAATTACTTGAAGTAGCTTATTTCTCCAAAGAGAATTATGCAAGGATGCGCTAACACCATATGAAAATATGCTTCAAAAACACAATCACTTAGAGAAATGCAAATGAAAATCCACAATTAAGATACCACCTCACACTCATTAGGATGGCTTACCATCTAAGAAAATAACAAGCGTTGGCAAACATATGGAAAATTGTACCTTTGTACGCCTATTGGTGGAAATGCTAAAATGATGCAGCTGCTATGGAAACAGTTAACGGTGCGTTCCCCTTAAAAAATGCAATTCCACCTCCTGGGTATATACACAAAAGAATTTAAAGCGAGGATATTGGAGGAGGTATTTGTTACACTCATGTTCTAAGCAGGCAGCATTCACAATAGCCACTGAGCGTTGAAGGAATTCAAATGGTCCATTAATGGCATGAACAGATAAACAAATATGGTATATGCTACAATGAAATATCATTCAACCTTAAAAAGGGAAGGAAATTCTGGCCACAATGCCTACATAACACAATGGATGCACCGTTGAAAAACATCATGCTAAGTGAAATAAGGGCCAGCTTTCTAAAAAAAGACAATTACTGCTATGATTATCACTTATATAATGTACCTAGAGTTGTCCAATTTATAGAAACAGAAATAGTAGAATAGGTGCGTTTGCAAAGGACTAGGAAAGAGGAGAGTATGGGAGAAATGCTTGTTTAATAAGCTAACAGACTTCAATTTTAAAAGATTAAAAGCCAGAGATTGGGTTGCCAAAACAGTGTGTAGATATAACTAATACCACTAAACTGTATACTCTTTAGGAATAGTTAAGATGTAAATTTTATGTTATACTTTTTTACCGCAATAAGAATAATAATTAAAAAGTTTATTATATACATATTTATATCAATAAAATAGAAAATCTGAAAAAGTTGATAATTTCCTGAAAAATAACATATAGTTTATTAGACTCAATTAAATAAAAAAATTTTTTAAAATCGTAACATACCTATACTCTTTAAAGAAATGAATCACCAGTTAACCTAGTAATTTAGGCTGCGGAGAGGGAGAACCAGGGGCCCCAAATTTTTCACATGACATCTAACGAGTCTTTAGATACCATGTAATTTTTTATCTTAAAAAACAGCTTCCAGAGCGATGTAAAAGGAAAGAAATCACCCAATATATCCAATTTCATCAAGGAGTTAACCTCTCATATAAAAAATCAGTGATGGCCACTAGGGGAAGGGAAAAGTATTACAGACACAATCACACTTCACACTTAGGAAAATAGACAGAGAAATTAAAATATTAGCAAATCAAATTCAGCTATGCTTACCTCAGAAATATCATGGGTTTGGTTGTGGTCCAGTGCAATAAAGCAGATAGCACAATAAAGTGAGTCACATAATTTTTGTGGTTTTACAGTGCATATAAAACATATTTACCCTGTACTACAGTTCATGAAGTGTGCAATAGCATTGTGTCTAAAAAACAATGCACATACTTTGAATTACCTAAGGCCTGGTGTCGCGACTCATGCCTGTAATTCCAACACTTTGGGAGGTTGAGACCAGAGAATCGCTTGAGCTCAAGAGTTGGAGACTAGCCTGGGCAACACAGTGAGACTTTCTCTCTACAAAAAATTTTAAAAATTAGCTGGGCATGGTGGTGCACACCTTCAGTCCCAGCTTCTCAGGAGGCTGAGGCAAAATGATTTCTTGAGCCCAGGAGGTCAAGGTTAAGACTACAGCAAGCCATGATCATACCACTGTATTCTAACCTGGACAACAGAGCAAGACCTTGTCTAAAACAAACAAACAAACAAAACTTCATAGCTTTAAAAAGCTAATAATTGTCTGAGACCTCACCAAGTTTTTTGGTGTTGGAGGGTCTTGCCTCAACGCTGACTGATCAGGACCGTGGGGTAGTTGAAGGTTAGGGTGATTGTGGCAATTTCTTAAAATAAGACAGCAGTGGAGTTTGCCACATTAATTGACTCTTCTTTTCATGAAAGATTCTGCTGTAGCATATGATGCTTTTCATAGCATTTTACCCACAGTAGAACTTTCAAAATTTGAGTCAGTCCTCTCAAACCTTGCCACTGCTTTATCAACTTTGAGACCAGCCTGGCCAACATGGTGAAAACCCATCTGTACAAAAAATACAAAACTTAGCTGGGCATGGTGGCGCATGCCTGTAGTCCCAGCTACTCATGAGGATAAGGCACAAGAATCACTTGAACCCAAGAGGAGGAAGTTGCAGTGAGCCAAGATCGTGCCACTGCACTCCAGCCTGGACAACAGAGCGAGATTACATCTCAAAAAATTTTTTAAAAAAAGGAAGTCCTAGGTAGCGTCTTCTTCCAGTAGAAGGCTGTTTCATCTACACTGAAAATCTAGTGTTTAGTGTAGCCACCTTCATCAATTATCTCAGCTAGATCTTCCAGATAACTTGCAGCTTCTGCATGAGTACTTGCTGCTTCACCTCACACTTTTATGTTATGGAGTTGGCTTCTTTCCATAAACCTCATGAACCCAACTTCTGCTAGCTTCCAACTTTTCTTCTGCAGCTTCCTCACCTCTCTCAGTCTTCATAGAATTAAAGAGAGTTATGTCCTTGCTCTGGATTAGGCTTGGCTTAACAGAATGTTGTAGGTGGTTTGATCTTATATCCAGACCACTAAAATCTTCTCCATATCGGCAATAAGGTGCTTCAATTTCTTATCATTTATGTGTTCACTGAAGTAGCACTTTAATTTCCTTTAAGAACTTTTCCTTTGCATTCATAACTTGGTTGGTTGGCACAAGAGGCGTAGGTGTCAGCCTGTCTTGGCTTTTGACATGCCGTCTTCACTTCACTAAGCTTAATCATTTTTAGCTTTTGATTTAAAGTGAGAGACGTGAGACTCTTCCTTTCACTTGAACAGAGGTCATTTTAGGGTTATTAATTTGCCTCATTTTAACATTGTTGTGTCTGAAAGAAGAGGAAGCCTGAGGAGGAGAGAGATGGGAAACTGCTGGTTGGTGGAGCAGTCAGAACACTCACAACATCCTTTAATTAAGATTGCCATTTGTGTGTGCATGGTTTGTGGTGCCCCAAAACAATTACAATAGTAGCATCAAAGATCACTGATCACAGATCACCATAACAGATATGATAATCATGAAAAAGTTTGAAATATTGCAAGAATTACCTAAATGTGACACAGAGACACAAAGTGAGCACATGGTGTTGGAAAAATGGCGCCAATAGATTTGCTTGACACAGAGTTGCCACAAACCTTCAATTTGTGAAAAAAACACTATCTTCAAAGCGGAATAAAGTAAAAACACAATAAAATGAGGTGTACCTGTATATATTTTAAATAAACCAAATATTTTAATCAAGTGCTTTATATCAAAAATACAATGATGGCTTAACATTAGAAAATTGAATTGTCATTTACATTCCTATCTTGAAAATATTGATTCAAAAAATTGCATAGGGATTATAAATATAATTTTTTAAATCATTAAATGCAGAATTAAAGGTGTACTT
>NW_016854842.1:0-1002 GCF_001698545.2 Rhinopithecus bieti | reverse complement strand
AACATAGTTTTTTAAAATAACGTCTACATGCTCTTTCACAGAAGAGCCCTAAGTCATGCTACAATAAAGATGTAAGTAGAATATGGGATTTGAGTCATTTTTTTCAATCCAAGGAAAATTTCAGAGTAAAATATCTTTGGAGGTACCCAATATTTGTTTAGTTTCACATAGAAAGACACTATTTACATTCAATATATTTTAAAAACTGTATACATGTTCTATAAGATTATCAATACTAATTTACTCATTTTTCAAAAGCTATTTCAGAACTTTGCATCATTTAGGATTTCTGTCTTCCTCACCTTCATTTAATCAAGCTCCAAGACACGTAGATTCTACCACTAAAAAGTGTCTTTAAACAACGTCTATTGTTGCTATTCTAATCAAAATCATAATACACTCATGACTTTATAACCACTATGACCTCCTACTGGTCTTTCATCTTTCTTTGGCCTGTTGATCCTCCAATCCCTATATAAGTACCTCTATTCCCAATAAAGTCTCTCTGCCACATGAACTCATAATGAGCTTTAAAAAGATAAAGATGATGATGTATTCTGTTTGACTAAATCTCATAAGTGGCTCCTTATTTTTTTTTGTTATAAAATCCAGAATACTAAACACAAACTATGGGATGCTGCATGAGGTAATCCTTGTTTACATACCTCCCCCAATCCATGTTGATTCATTCATCTTTCCTCATTCTAGCTGTGCTTGACTTTAGTTGCTCAAATATACTTGCTTCTTTATGCCTCAGGTCTTTAATACATTCATGTTATATAAGCCAGAAAACATCTTACCACCACCTTCAAGAAATATAAACTAGACAAGTGCATATAATATCTTTAATTCCTAGTCAATTTTTATCTTCAAGTGAACTTTACTATAGGTGAAAGCTTTTGTTTGCTTGATTTATACAGTCACAAAATAATGTAAAGCTGCCAGAAAGTCGAATTTCTTTCCTCCTAGCTTAAAAATACATCTACACCTCCTTCATCCTTA
>NW_016854841.1:0-1500 GCF_001698545.2 Rhinopithecus bieti | reverse complement strand
AAAGAAACTCTGTGATAACACAAAGGTGTCATGATGGAAGCACATTCAGTGAGGAGGGCCGAAGATCTGTACACACCTACTTTAGCAAGTATGGTACAGGTGATTCATTTTTTAATCACAGAGCCTAGCATATAGTAGGCATTCAGTATTTGTTGAGAGAATGAATGTCTTAACATCTAGTTATTAGAAAATTACAAACCTAAACTACCTTTTTTTTCTTGTTTTTTTGAGACAGAGTCTCACTGTGACACCCAGGCTGGAGTGCAATGGTGCCATCTCGGCTCACTGCAACCTCCACTTCCCGGGTTCAAGTGATTCTCCTGCCTCAGCCTCCTGAGTAGCTGGGACTACAGGCGCATGCCACCAGGCCCAGCTAATGTTTGTATTTTTAGTAGAGACAGGGGTTCACCATATTGGCCAGGCTGGTGTCAAACTCCTGACCTCAAGTGATCCACCCACCTCGGGCTCTCAAAGTGCTGGGATTACAGGCTTGAGCCACGGTGCCCAGTCCTAAACTACTTTTGATACAAATATACATCATTACAGATTGTAGGATTAGCCAAACGACCAAACTAAACTGAAAATAATGAAACTAACAGTAATTTATACTTAAAAAGCAAGAATAGGCTGGGCATGGTGGCTCATGCCTGTAATCCCAGCACTTTTGGAGGCCAAGGTGGGTGAATCATTTGAGGTCAGGAGTTCGAGACCAGCCTGACCAACATGGTGAAATCCCGTCTCTACTAAAAATACAAAAAAATTAGCCAGGCGTGGTGGCACATGCCTGTAGTCCCAGCTACTCAGGAGGCCGAGTCAGGAGAATTGATTAAACCTGGGAGGTGGAGGCTGCAGTGAGCGGAGATAGCCCCACTGCATTCCAGCCTGGGTGACAGAGCGAAACTCCATCTCAACAACAACCAAGAACAGCAACAATTGAAAATCAGAACCAAGTCACAAGCACAGTGAGTTTTATAATTTAGCACAAAAATAAGCCTTCACAGAATATAGAGTTCTACTAAGCCTTTAATTTTAGTTTATGACAAGAAAGCAAATGAACCCTTAACTCATTTAGCAGTTGTTAGTAAAGAGTATTTCATTTAGGACAGGCATGGTGGCTCACACCTGTAATCCCAGCACTTTGGGAAGCTGAGGCAGGCAGGATCGCTTGAGCCCAGTTCAAGACCAGCCAGGGCAACACAGTGAGACCCCATCTCCACACACACACAAAAATATTAGCCAGGCATGTTGGTGCGTGCTTGTAGTTCCAGCTATTCATGGGGCTGAGGTGAGCAAATCACTTGAGCCCAGGAAGTCGAGGCTGCAGTAAGCCGTGATTGCACCACTGCACTCCAGCCTGGGCAACAAAGTGAGACCCTGTATCCACAAAAAAAAAAAAAAAAAAAAAGTCCTTCATTTATACAAAACTTTGTAAAACTTGAGAGTCCAAGGAACTGGAGTGCTAGTTACCTTTTTGTTTGTTTGAGGCAGAGCCTCAAGGCC
>NW_016854840.1:0-1268 GCF_001698545.2 Rhinopithecus bieti | reverse complement strand
TGAATGGATATTAAGTGGCACTCTGTGGCCTGTGGTGAGCAAGGAAATGTCTTCTGTTGAAAACTGGAGAGAAGCTTTCTGAGCAACTGCTTTGTGATGTTGTATTCATCTCATAGAGTTAAATCATTCTTTGGATTGAGCAGATTGAAATCACTGTTTCTGTGGAATATGATTAAGGACATTTGGGAAAGCTTGTTAGTATATGGAGAAAGAAATATCCTCAGATAAAAACTCGAAGTAAGCTTTCTGTGAAACTGCTCTATGTCGTGTGATTCCTCTTGCTCAGTTAAGCTTCACTTTTCATTGAGCAGTTTTCTAACACTGTGTATGTTTAACGTGCAAAGGGATATTCGGGAACGCATTGAGGCTTACAGTAAAAAAGAAAATATGCTCAGATAGAAACTGTGGAGAAGCTTTCCCAGGAAATGTTTTGCGATGTGTGCATTCCACTCACAGTTTTATAACTCTCTTCTCACACAGCATCGAGGAAACCCTTGCTGTGAAACTGTTCTGTGATATGTGTGTTCATCTCACATCGAGAAAACTTTCTTTACATTATGTAGGTTGGAAATTCTGTCATGGAAGGATCCGCAAAGGGATATTAGGGAGCACATTGAGGACTATGGTGAAAAGGAAATATCGTCAGCTAAAACTGGAAAGAAGCTTTCTGTGAATCTGCTTTTTGCTATGCTTATTCATCTCACATAGATAAAACTTTTCTTATATTACGCAGTTTGGAAACTCCGTCATGGACGGATCCAAGAAGGGACATTCAGGAGCACATTGAGGCCTATGGTGAAAAAGGTAATATCTTCAAATGAAAACTGGAGAGAAGCTTTCCGAGTAGCTGCTTTGTGACATCTGCATTCCACTCACGGAGTTATACCTTTCTTCTCATAGAGGATTGCGGAATCTCTTTTAGAGAAAAAGCTACCAAGGGACATTCGGGAATATATGATAGCTATGATGAAAAGGAAATGTCTTCAGACAAAACTGGAAAGAAGCTTTCTGTGAAACTGCTTTGTGATATATATGTTTATTCATCTCACATATATAAAACTTTCTTTATATTAAGTGATTTGGAAACTCCGTCATGGACGGATCCACGAAGGGACATTCAGGATCACATTCAGGCCTATCGTGAAAAAGAAATATCTTCCGATAAAACTGGAGAGAAGCTTTCAAAGAAACTGCTTTGTGATATGTGTATTCATCTCATAGAGTTAAACCATTCTTTTATTTTATTATTATTTTATTATTTATTTATT
>NW_016854839.1:0-236 GCF_001698545.2 Rhinopithecus bieti | reverse complement strand
ACCGGGAAAATCTGCTATGGAAAATTAAAAGATGGCATAATAGTAGTAATATACAAATATGGTTTAGGTAAAATACTCAGGCCAGGCAAAAAGCTATTTTAATTTTCTGCAACTCTAACTTTACCTACAGGCTGCGTGACTTAAAGCCAAGGAACCATGTAGATGTCTCTGAGAGATATCTTGCCTGACAATGGTGCACATTTCTCTGCAAATTCTTTAATGGTAACTTTGAAATT
>NW_016854838.1:0-1185 GCF_001698545.2 Rhinopithecus bieti | reverse complement strand
CAACAAAATTCAACAGCCCTTTATGCTAAAACTCTCAATAAACTAGGCATCGATGGAATGTATTTCAAAATAATAAGAGCTGTTTATGACAAATCCACAGCCAATATCATACTGAATGGGTAAAATTTGAAGCATTCCCTTTGAAACCCGGCACAAGACAAGGCTGCCCTCTCTCACCACTCCTATTCAAAATAATATTGAAAGTTCTGGCCAGGGCAATCAGGCAAGAAAAAGATATAAAGGGTATTCAAATAGGAAGAGATGAAGTCAAATTGTCTCAGTTTGCAGATGACATGATTGTATATTTAGAAAACCCCATGGTTTCAGCCCAAAATCTCCATTAGCTGATAAGAAACTTCAGCAAACTCTCAGGATACCAAATCAATTTGCAAAAATTACAAGCATTCTTATACATCAGTTACACAAACAGAGAGCAAAATCATGACTGAACTCCCATTCACAATCGCTACTAAGAGAAAAGAATACCTAGGAATACAATTTACAAAGGATGCGAAGAACCTCTTCAAGGAGAACTACTAACCACTGCTCAAGGAAAGAAGAGAGGACACACATAATGGAAGAACATTACATTCTCGTGAAAAGGAAGAATCAATATGATAAAAATGGACATACTGCCCAAAGTAATTTATTAAATCAGTGCTATCCCCATCAAGCTACCACTGACTTTCTTCACAGAATTGGAAAAAACTACTTTAAACTTTGTACAAAACCAAACAGGAACCTTCATAACCAAGTCAACCATAAGTAAAAAGAACAAAGCTGAAGGCACCACACTGCCTGACTTCAAACTACACTACAAAGGTTACAGTAATGAAACAGCATGGTACTGGTACCAAAAGAAATATATAGACAAATAGAACAGATCATAGGCAGAATAATACCACACAGAAATAATACCACACATCTACAAGCATTTGATCTTTGATGACTCTGGCACAAATAAACAATGGGGAAAAGATTCCCTATTTAATAAATGGTTTTGGGAAAACTGGCTAGCCACATGCAGAAAGCTGAAACTGGACCCCTTCCTTGCATCTTATACAAAAATTAACTGAAGATGTAGTAAAGACTTAAATGTAAATACAAAACCATAAAATCCTAGAAGAAAACCTGGGCAATACCATTCAGGACATAGGCATGGGCAAAGTCTTCATGACTTAAACA
>NW_016854837.1:0-1019 GCF_001698545.2 Rhinopithecus bieti | reverse complement strand
AATATGCAATTATTAAATTTCTGCTGATGGCAAAGCCCATAAAAAAGTCTTGTTTGCTTGAGAGAAATTTACCTAATAAAATAATTTAATTGCAGATATTGTCCTTGCTCTAGAATAAATAACATCTTTCTAAACATCTTACTAACAGATCCTTCTCAAATCTGCTGGACTGTGTTGGATGCCTCTGTAGTAGACTTCCTTCACACCCGTCTTTCTTTTAATTTTAAATAAAATTTCAATTTAAATAAAATGACCATATTCTATTTAAATTACTTGTTTAACTGTGTGCCTTCCTCACCAGACTATTCATTCTATGAGAATAGGGAATGTGTCTTTCTTGTCTTTTTGATACCTAACCCATAGCATGGTACTCTGCATATAACAGAGGCTCAGTAAATAAATGTATATAAAGCAAAAGTTGATAAAGTTTTGGACATTTTGTGAAGTAAAAACATAATCCAAACTATAGTTAAATTATTGTGATACAGAAAGTGGTAGCTGACAGCAAAATTATTTACCATCTAATCTGAATTTACAAAAATTATTAAAATAATGATTCATTTCTACAAAATCGTGATTCCAAATGTGATATTGCTTTAGTCTATGTAACTATATTCTCCTTTGTTCCTTGCAATTTTTCAACATTTTCTGTTCCTTCCTTTCATTGTTCAACCTCTTTCTTCAAGTCTCAATTTAAAGGTCATGTCTTCAGGGCAACCATTCCTGACAGTATTTCAGGGCAACCTACAGTATTTTTGTGTGTTTCAATATTGTATTTATTTCCTTTATGGGTGTTATCACAAAATTCAGTTTTCTTGTTTATTGGTTTATTATATATTTTCCTTCTTTTAAATTCCGTGTGAGCAGAGACATTGTCAATTTTTACCATTGTATTCTTAACTCCTGGGAGATTGCCCAACAATTTAATGACAGAATTAATGGATGGATGGATGGACAAATGGACAGATGGATATGCAAATTCAGAGATGTGACAGGAAGTTCAGCAAAACACATGTTCA
>NW_016854836.1:6026-7869 GCF_001698545.2 Rhinopithecus bieti | reverse complement strand
TTTTTTGAGACGGAGTCTCGCTCTGTCACCCAGGCTGGAGTGCTGTGGCGTTAGCTCACTGCAAGCTCTGCCTCCCGGGTTCACGCCATTCTCCTGCCTCGGCCCCCTGAGTAGCTGGGACTACAGGCACCCACCACCACGCCTGGCCAATTTTTTGTATTTTTAGTAGAGATGGGGTTTCATCGTGTTAGCCAGGATGGTCTCGATCTCCTGACCTCGTGATCCGCCCGCCTTGGCCTCCCAAAGTGCTGGGATTACAGGCGTGAGCCACCGCACCCGGCCCTAATAAATCTTTTATATCAGTGTTTCCTACATACTTTCCCTAGAAGATCAAACCTGTTCTCTTGGCTTTGTTGAACATTTTCACTTAGAGGGCGCTTTTTAAAACAATTAGCTAGCTCCTTCCTTTTCTTGTATATAGAACCATAAATGCCCTAAATTCTTAAATTTTTCTCCATCTTACCACATGTCAAGATTTAAACACTATCTCTTCATTGCTTAAGCAAACTCCTCAATTCAAGCTCTGGTATATTGTAATTGGTTTCATTTAGCTCATCAAACCTAAAAGATCTGAGAAATCACTAGGGTCACTTGCAGGGCCCTTCTCCTTCAATAATTTTTTAAGTGTTTACCCAAAAACATTTGTCTCATCTATAGGTTTGATACTGCTGGTTTTTCATTGGTTTCTTTATCTTTAGTTAAAACATGTACTTTTGAAATCTTTTTTCTGTTAGCATTTTCAGTCAAGGAAACTTTTAATTGTTCAATTTCTCATTTTCTTCCACCTGCTCAACTAAAATTTCCTAGTTTTGAAAGGTATCTTCTGATTAATAATTGAGGAATTTTACCATATGTCCTCAAACAACTTGATCTTCCCAACCCTTCCTGGTAGTTCTTCCCAAATATAAGTGATCACAAGATTCACTCCTGAGCTCCACTGGACACCTAAAGATTCCAAAACTAGGTGGAGAATTTGTATTTTTAACAAGTGCCTCAGATGATTCTTACGGTCTGGTAAGACTCTTTGTTCAAATTAAGGAAATAATGAAATGCAAGTGGATTCTAGTACACTGAACTTATCTCTATTCTCATTTTAAAAAGAGAGGAGTCTGAGTGACCCTTATTTCTTCTGTTTCTTGTTCTTAAGTGTTATATTTTTTCACTGTTTAGCCCATTTTCAATCACTACTGTTAGCGCCATCACGACAGCCAATACACCCACCAGATGGCACAGACATTGTTTACAGGCCTAGTAAAAGAGAAACAGCAGAAAGCAGCACATCTTATCTCATACCAACAGCCACTGAATGGCTAGAGTTGATCAAGGCAGCTGAGTGCAACCACAAAGATCAAAATTTATGAGTACTCAAATATCCAAGAGTACTTAATTGGAAATAATTCTCATGAAGAAGCTCACAGTCCCTCTGAGAGGGTAGCCAGACAGGGGTAAGAGAGAAATCCTTTTAAATTTACAGTTAAGTGAGAATTTTTCTAATATTTATAAGAGGCGACCATGACTGCAGACAGACTTTGAATTAAAAAGCTGGGTTCCTGGGCCGGGCACGGGTGGCTCACATCTGTAATCCCAGCACTTTGGGAGGCCAAGGCAGGCGGATTATGAGGTCAGGAGTTTGAGATTAGCCTGGCAAACATGGTGAAACCCTGTCTCTAGTAAAAATACAAAAATCAGCCGGGCATGGTAGCATGCGCCTGTAGTCCCAGCTACTTGGGAGGCTGAGGCAGGAGAATCACTTGAACCTGGGAGGCGAAGGTTGCAGTGAGCCAAGATCGCGCCACTGCACTCCAGTCTGGCGACAAAGTGAGATTCCATCCCCGCCCCCCCC
>NW_016854836.1:0-2313 GCF_001698545.2 Rhinopithecus bieti | reverse complement strand
CCATTGCACTCCAGCCTGGGCAACAAGAGCGAAACTCCATTTCAAAAAAAGAAAAAAGAAAAAAGAAAAGAACAAACTTCAAAATCTGTAAATTTGGTTATCATTATTTGAAAAAAAGAAAATCTTCTGGCCGGGTGCGGTGGCTCACGCCTGTAATCCCAGCACTTTGGGAGGCCCAGGTGGGCGGATCACGAGGTCAGGAGATGGAGACCATCCTGGCTAACATGATGAAACCCCGTCTCTACTGAAAATACAAAAAATTAGGCGGGCGAGATGGCGGACGCCTGTAGTCCCTTAGTCCCTGCTACTCGGGAGGCTGAGGCAGGAAAATGGCGTGAACCCGGGAGGCGGAGCTTGCAGTGAGCTGAGATGGCGCCACTGCACTCTCCGTCTCAAAAAAAAAAAAAAAACCTTCAGGTAAGTCCACAGATCATAGCTAAGAGCAAGAGGAATTTTTAATAATCTCTTTGAATGTTGATATCTTTTCCAGTCTTCTCTCTCCTTAGGCCAATTATTTAGAAAACTGTACAATAGTTAATCCGTATGCAAATTTTAAACTATAGCTCAAAAAATTTATTGGCTACTGTAAATTACTATTAATTTCTCAGTGTAGGGTATGACAAATATTCAATAAGTGCCTCATATGTGAAAGAGCTGGTGTTCAGCACTGATTTTTCAAGCGCAAACTTAAGAAATGAATAAAGTTGTAATGTGTATACATGCACATTATACAACAGCATGGGACTTCTTTGTGTTACTTGTAAAAAGAAAGGTTTTCACTTTCCTCATTATGAATTCCAAAAATTTAAAAACCGTTTTTCAAAATTTTGACTGCTTTCATTATACGCATAATGCTTCCACACTCTTCATTCCTACTGTTTCCAGCAGATAAACATCCTCCTCTTTCGATTAGCAACCAATCCAAGCTTATTATCTTTCTTTTTTGAGGCAAACTGCAACATATCATTTCAATTAAACCCAAAATATTACTCCCATATTTCTTATTCAAAGGTCTTAGGAATAAGCTTCATGCTTCTCACAGAAGATAAAATGATCTATCAACATATGTAACTGATGTTTCACATTTTATTTTTATTTTGAGATTTTGTCCCTATTGTCTAGTGATAAACTTTTGCAACTAAGTGTTTCCTCTATATTTTAGATGGCTTAGGCTTTAAAAAAAAGTCTAATGATTTAATTATAAATTTTTCCTTAAGTGAAATTCACTAAAATTAATTTTCTCACATTTTCATTAATTATACAGGCAATATTTAAAGTTTTTTTAAAAATGCCTCTTTAAAGGGCATGTTATTCATTGTTACTCTATGACTTTCAATTCCTGAATATAAAATAATAAATTTTAAATGACTAAATTTTATTTATTCACTGATTAAGTCAGATTTATGACCTCCTCTCCCCATTCCAACTACTCTGAGTTTTGAATGAAACAACCTCAATTGTAACAGAAGAAACATCTGTTGCTTTTTTTCTTCACCAGGGCTTTCCTAACTGAAAGAAGAAAGGCTCTCTGCCTGACCTCCTCTCTCCCTCTCCCACTCCTGCTCCCCACCCACACTAAGTTCCTTAAAACTTTTTTTAAGTAAATGCATTATTTAAAATTTTACTGTATCTATTAAAAACATCATAGTTTAGAAACATTCACTTCCTTACTGAACTTCAAAGAATGACTAAATGCTATTATACATCAAAAAATAAGACGTGTCTAACAGAATATATGTTGTAACTAAAATGCAAACTTCAAGGGTATAATTGAACTGATCAATTCAATCAAGTTGTCACATATTCCGGGCTCATTAAGAATTGTTTAGGGGTAAGATTTTCTTCAGTATCTAGATTCATATAGCATCTTGTATGCTATATTTTCTTTGCCAGTCCAAGGCTAACATAATGGCAGTCACTACCCCAAGAGGCAGACACCAAATGGTGCCACCCACACTCTCACACTGTGCCTCATAATAAACCATAAAGCAGTGGAATGCACCGGCCCCTTTATGAGCAAACAATGCCTAAGCTTCATTAGAATACAGCTGACATTTTCAAAGCACAAATACTTTTAAGAAAAATGTACTAGGGAAAAAAAGGAATGAAACAGCTATAAAAGCTGAAATATTTTTCAAGTGTCAGGTTGATTTCCAAGGCTCCTTGGGAAGTATATTTTGCTGTTGGCAATTTAAAAGTTTTCATAAGTGGAAAAAATGTTTAGTTAAAGGCAAAGCTTATTTTATTAACTACTGGGGAAAAAAATGAAAGTCAAAACTATCCTTTGAATTGCTTTCACAAGTAATAGTCATG
>NW_016854835.1:0-493 GCF_001698545.2 Rhinopithecus bieti | reverse complement strand
AGAATACTTTAAATATAAATATTTATGAAGTCTTTATATATTATTTACAAATATATATTTATAATATACAAATACATGAATATATATTTATATATAATATATAAATAAATACACGAATATATATTTATATATGCAATTTTTGTCAGTTATGCAACTTACATATGCAAGAAGTGACGTGACTGTGCCTCCTGAGCTTGTTGTCCTGGAGAGCTGAGGATGCACTAGTGAGCCAGAGGCTGGGATGATCACTTGAGGTCAGGAGTTCAAGACCAGCCTGGCCAACATGGTGAAACTCCATCTCTACTAAATTAGCTGAGTGTGGTGGCACGGGCCTGTAATCCCCGCTAGTCAGGAGTCTGAGGCGAGAGAATCGATTAAACCCAGGAGGCAGAGGTTGCGGTGAGCTGACATCATGCCACTGCACTCAAGCCTGGGAGACAGAATGAGACTCCATCTGAAAAAAAAAAAAAAAAAAAAAAAAAAAAAAAAAAAA
>NW_016854834.1:0-754 GCF_001698545.2 Rhinopithecus bieti | reverse complement strand
CTCTTTTAAGGGTCAAAGTATAATGTGGCCCAATGCAAACAAATTTCTTTTAACACACAAGACTAATGTTTAGAAGTCAAGACACTCAGATGTTTGCTAAAAATGAAAGCAGCGATGAGTAGGAGGCTCTGAAACCTTTCCATCCCCACTCATGCCCTAGTGCAAGGCTTGGAAGCCCACATGTGGGGCTTCAGAACCGGCAGGGATGGCTACGTCGTCACTGCCCGCTCCTGCGTCACATTCTAGCAGTCTGAGCAAGCCTTGGTGGTAACTTAGCTGAAAGTTACTTCATTCACGGAAGTAATACCAGGCCCAACCAGGACCACCAACCAGCCCCAAAATTTCTACAAAGAAGGTCTTCATACTTGGGAGTCTTCTCTCCAGGGAGGGGTTGGTTGAGAACGGTGGGCTTGGATGGTGGTGCTGGAGCGGCCTCCTGGGAGGAGTTGAGGCCTGCGCTGGGCTCAGTACACTGGCTGTCCTCCTCCAAGACCAATCTGCTTATTGTCATGCGCTTGTTCTTGGGCTGCAGTTCCGAGCCACCCTCACCCTCAGCTGGGGCTGAACTTTCATTATCATCTTTTCTGGGTCTCTTGTTTTTGAGGGCTGGTGATGCTGGGGAAGCTTGAGTAGGAAGAACCAGATCCTTCTGGTCCAGTTTTGCAAAGGCTGCCTCAGAATCCTGTGCACCAGACAGAGTCTTGAAAGCTGCTTTCAGAGTCATCATTCCAATGGTGGTTGGAGGATTCCGTAG
>NW_016854833.1:0-754 GCF_001698545.2 Rhinopithecus bieti | reverse complement strand
TGGCCCTGTTAAATGCAAGTTCTGACCCTAACATCAACACTTTCTCAATCATCATGAGCAGTTCCACTTTTCTTTCTGCAGCCACATCTATATTATGTCTAAGCAGAATCCTTTTGCACAACAGTAGGTCAAAAAAGATTTTGTCAAAATAGTGCTTTATCTCCATTCAACTCAACCAGTATTAGTGCATACTCATGCCACGAAGGGAGATGGGCATGGCAGATCTTGAAAGTTACAATAAGGCTCGGCTAGATAAGAAGTATAGCTTCCTCTATTGAAAGTCTATACCCTCTCACAATATCTTAACTGAGCATGATATTTTCAGCAAGCCAAATCTCTCTTGATATGGCTGTATTATAACAAGTTCCTGGGTGTTCTATTTATTTATATTTTTACATTTACAAAAAAATCTGTGAGCAGCTTACATAAGAATCACTGAATTATTTTGAAAATATCCAGGCTTCCAAAATGACTGCAAAGGATTTGAGTTGCAGAATTTCAAAGCAGGTTCAGCCTGAGCCTTCAAGCCAAGAGTAATAATTAGTGCATGCACCATAAAACTGGGTTTTAATTAAATATGTCTTTGAATAAGAAAAGTTTTATGAAGTGTAGTGCATATAGAAAGCTTTCAAAATGGCATTGACAACATCCAGGGAAACGTCCAATATGCTTGAGAAATTTTAAAATGTAACTCATTTTAAAGTGAATCCAACAAAGACGAGTACTCATTTGCTGAGACATATCTTGACTTTAT
>NW_016854832.1:0-755 GCF_001698545.2 Rhinopithecus bieti | reverse complement strand
TGAGAATAATTCCTTTTCCACCCGATGCCTCAATGCGCTTCCAAATATCACTTTGTAGATTCCAAGAAAACAGTGTTAGTAAACTGTTTCATGAAGAGAAAAGTGTATCTCTTTGAGACGAATTCAAACATCACAAAGAAGTTTCTCATAAAGCTTCTTTCTAGTTTTAATTTGAGGATATTTCCTTTGTCCACGTAGGCTTCAATGCGATCCAAAATATACCTTCTCAGATTCCCCAAAAACAGTGGTAACAGACTGCTCCATCAAAAGAAAAGTGTAACTCTGGGAGTCGAATTCACACATCAGAGAACAGTTTCTCAGAAGCCTTCTTTCTAGTTTTCATCTGAGGACATTTCCTTTTTCACCATATGCCTCAGTGCACTCCCAAATATCACTTTGCCAATTACAGGAACACAGTGTTGGAGAACTCCTTCATGAAGAGAAAGGTGTAATTCTGTGAGGTGAATTCACACATCACAAAGAAGTTTCTCAGAAAGCTTCTTTCTACTTTTTATTTGAGGATATTTCCTTTGTCAGTGTAGGCTACAGTCTGATCCAAAATATCCCTTCTCAGATACCCCAAAAACACTGGTAACAGACTGCTCCATGTGTGAGATGAATTCACACATCAGATATCAGTTTCTCAGAAAGCTTCTTTTTGGTTGTCATCTGAGGATATTTAATATTTTTTTTTGCATTTGTCAATTTTATTTATTTTACATTTCTTCATTCATTCTTCAGAATTGTTTATTATT
>NW_016854831.1:0-1342 GCF_001698545.2 Rhinopithecus bieti | reverse complement strand
AGGAGCTGGTACCATTCATTCTGAGACTATTTCAAGCAATAGAAAAAGAGGGACTCCTCCCTAATTCGTTTTACGAGGCCAGCATCATCCTGATACCAAAACCTGGCAGAGACACAACAAAAAAAGGGCCATTACATGTTCTCACTCATAAGTGGGAGTTGACCAATGAGAACACATGTACACAAGGTGAAAGACATCACACACCGGGGCCTGCTGGGGGTTGGGAGGCAAGGAGAGGGAGAGCATTAGGACAAATACCTAATGCATGCGGGGCTTAAAACCTAGATGACGGGTTAATAGGTGCAGCAAACCACCATGGCACATGTATACCTATGTATACCTATGTAACAAACCTGTGCGTTCTGCACATGTATCCCAGAGCTTAAAGTAAAAGAAAAAAAGGGAAATTAATTGGCAATTCACCAAGAAAAAATTAATGAAATACATGATCTATTACTCTATAAAAAGATGTTCAACCCTACTGATAATATTTAAGAAATAAAAATCAAAACAATAAAAAACTCTAGCAAAGTTATGTATATTCACCTGTTGCGGAGTGAGGAGAGAAAAGCTGTCATTATAACTGGGAGGGGTATTAGAGGAGGTGAGGCTGGCATTGGGCCTTTCTCAACAAGCAAAAATGGTGGCGGTGGTGGTAGGGGAGCTGACAGTATTCCCATTATGGAAGTGATGTGACATGAACTTCGTTTTAGAGGTCACAATGGCTGCTCGGCGGAGAACAGTTTGGAGGGGTCGAGAGTGGAGGCAGCAAGAACTCCAGTCAGGAGTGTAGACTAGAGTTGATAGCGATGTGAACTAAAGCAGTGCCAGTGATGGAGGAGAGGACAGTTCATATGGCATCTCTTGTGCCTAAAGAACATTTTTAGCACCAGAAAGCCTGACTGTTTTGAGATTTTGCCAGAGAGCAATAATCATGCTATACAGGAGAGACTTGGCATCTAAAAATGGATCTTATATCCGGTTTGTACTCCTGGAATTATGAAGACTATAGTAGGTAACAAAATAGAAGTCACCCACTGTATGTTTGATGAATAGAGCTGAAAACTGTATAGACATAAAACGAGGATTCTTCTAGAATTAATTGGTTGATTTTTTTAAAAATTCCAAATAAATTAAAATAGCACTACTTAAATTCCTTTTATGTATTTATCATTAAGTTTTTCCACAAGTAAAATAGAGCAGATGTCTTTAAGGTACACCACTACGTATTAACATCATACTCCCCCCCCCCCCCCGAAAAATGGAGGACTATTGAGGAAAACTCAAATCACACATTGATCAGTGTATTTCAGACGTAATGGAAATATTACCAAGGCTTCAC
>NW_016854830.1:0-549 GCF_001698545.2 Rhinopithecus bieti | reverse complement strand
GGACCGGCCTGCGGCGGCGAAGGCTCCCGCGGGAAACCGGCCCCGCCCGCGCCCCCGGGGCCGCCCCGGCCCGCCAGCTTCTCGTATTTCTCCTTGTACAGGTCCCGCTCTTTGGCCAGGCGCCCCACCTCCAGCTTCAGCTGCTCCACCTGGCTCTGGAGTTGGCACTTCTCGCTCTCCAGAATGTGCCGCTGCTGCACCCGCTTGAAACGGCAGGACTGCGCGTAGCCGCGGTTCTTGAGCGTGCGCCGCTTCTGCTTGAGCCGGATGACCTCCTCCTTGCTGAAGCCGCGGAGCTGCCGGTTCAGCTCGCGCACCGACATGGACACCAGCTGGTCGTCGGAGAAGCGCTCCTCCAGGCGCACGTGGTGGCCCGCGCCGCCGCCGCCGTGGCCCGCGCCGCCATGGTGGTGGTGGTGGTGGTGGTGGTGGGCGGCATGGTGGTGGTGGGCGGCGTGGTGCGCGCCGTGGTGGTGCCCGGCGCCCATGTCGTCCGCGCCGCCGCCGCCCGCGAAGCCCGGGCCGCGGAAAGCCTCGTAGGCCGCGGCG
>NW_016854829.1:0-1343 GCF_001698545.2 Rhinopithecus bieti | reverse complement strand
TTGTAATAAAATATTTATTTATCAGATGAGACTGATAATTTCTTCTGTTTCTTTGTTAAGTTCAAATACAATTTAATTATTTTGTGTTTAAAGATATATATTTGAAGATTTCATTGTTTTAGAGTTATTTCTATAGCCTTATGGATCTATGTAATTGTGAATTTATCTGCCATTCTGAATGTGTTGTGTGAATATGTGTGTATTATATAATCATATATGTATATGTACATATACACACAAACACACAGGCAGATGAAGAGACACAGAGAGCTGTTATTATAGAATAACGATGACTAATATTAGTACTATAAAATGCCCTCAGCAATAGCTGAATCATCTGCCTTTTATGAGAAGTATGTGCTCCAAGACTACCCAGGGAGATAGTGCCAACTGGAGACTGAATTAGTAGTAATTTCATTGGTCAATTTTTCTATTCTTTAATAGAAAATTTCTGATCTGACAACTAGAAGATCTTTCACTTTCGTGTGTTCCTACCTATCCAACTTTTCCTAGTAGATCTTTGTGACGAAGACATCTGACCACATGTTCATAAACTCTAATGATGATGAAGTTTCATGCTCCTGGTCTCTCTGGCCACAGCTGTTTAAGGATGGACATCTACTCCAGCTGGGACAATGAGCCTCCCGACAAGATTTCTGGTATTTTTATTATGCTCTTCCTGTTTTAGCCTGGCTGGAGCCTTGAATGTAATCTCATGAATTGTGAAGACCACCTTCTACCGTGACATCTGGGAAGCCAAGAACGATGGAATGCAGTGAGACAGGAGACATAAAAGTTGACTTATAGCATCTGTGTGTCCTTTCCTGCTCCACTTTTAATTTGTTTCTCTTTTGTTCCTGGCCACCAAGCTGTTTGTGTTTGAACATTATTATTTTTAAAAAGTTCTTCTTTTATTACTTTTTTAAACTTTTATTTTAAGTTCAAGGGTACAAGTACAGGTTTGTTGCATGGGTAAGCTTGTGTCATGGGGGTTTGTTGTATAATCTTTGGAGTCTATGTATATTTGTGGTCCGTAGAATAAATAAATATTTCTATAAAAGTCAGCTCGAGACCGTTTCTTTTCACCAAATAATCCTTGTTGACATGTGGATTAAATTTTTCAGGAAAAGAAACATGTAATAATTTTTTTGTAGCATTCACACTAATGTAATGAGGTTTGTAATAAAAGTATGAGTGACTTCAATTCCTGCCATATTCTGAAACCAAATTTTTTTTTACGATGACTTAATTTTTTCAACAAATATTTATTGAGCTTACTATGAATCAAGCACTTGTCTAGGTACTTGAACAAAACAGACAAAATCTCTCTGCTCTTATAAAAT
>NW_016854828.1:0-549 GCF_001698545.2 Rhinopithecus bieti | reverse complement strand
TCTTCATCTGCCCCAGAAAACAAGACAGCACAGGAAGGCGAAGTCACTTGCCCCAGTTCATACAGTCAGTAACTAACACAGCCAGAGTCAGTAACTAACACAGCCAGAAGATCACATTCCAGTTATTCATAAAAGCAGATGCTGCTAGAGCCTAAATGTCCCCTCCTGAGAGATAAGGGAAAAAAAAAAAATATTTGTATGACAAGATGAGGTTCACTTAAAAAAAAAAAAAAAAGCAATTGTATTTATTTCTACACGCTAGCAAGGAGCAATGTGAATATTCCCATACAGTAGAAAAAAATGATATTTTTAAAAGACCATTTAATAATCTGAAATTCTTAGAGATAATCTAACAAAAGATATGCAAGACCTATACAACATTGGGACTAGAAAACATTGCTGAGAGAAACTAAACACCTAACAAATAAAGAGAAACACTGTGTTCATGGGTTAGAAGACTGAATACTGTGAATCCATCCTTTCCACATTGACTTACAGAATGAATGCGATTCACAGCAAAACCCCAAGCAAGCAGTTTTATAAAACTGA
>NW_016854826.1:0-613 GCF_001698545.2 Rhinopithecus bieti | reverse complement strand
TTTTGAGACATTCTTGCTCTTGTCACCCAGACTGGATTTCAGTGGCAAGATCTTGGCTCACTGCAACCTCCACCTCCCGCACCTCCCAGCTTCAAGCAATTCTCCTGACTCAGTCTCTAGAGTAGCTGAGATTACAGGTGCGTGCCACCACACCCCGCTGAATTTTGTATTGGCCAGGCTGGTCTCAAACTCCTGACCTCAAGTGATCCCCCAGCCTCAGTCTCCCAAAGCACTGAGGGTTACAGGCATGACACGCCCGGCATGCAGTTTTCTCTTTCTTTTGCCCTTAAACTTCCTCTCTGAACCTCACTCTTTTTGTGTTCTTGTCCTAGTTTTCCGTGGCCGTGAGACAACAAATTTCATGTATTTATCCCAGACAATGATGCCACTTCACTTTGACTACTTCAGGTATAAATTTTAGATTCAGCTTTTGTACTTCTATAACAAGAGTTGGAATTTTAATAGATATTTTATTGAGCCTATAAATCAATTAGGGAAGAATCGATATCTTAATATTATTGAGTCTTTAAGAACATTGAGTCTGTGTTCATTTATTAAGATCCTCTTAAATTCTTTCAGCAATATTTTATAAATATTAGCGAAAGGTTGTGAA
>NW_016854825.1:0-1309 GCF_001698545.2 Rhinopithecus bieti | reverse complement strand
TTTCGCTCTTTGCAGTAAATCTTGCTGCTGTTCACTCTTTGGGGCCACGCTGCCTTTATGAGCTGTAACACTGCAAAGGTCTGCAGCTTCACTCCTGAAGCCAACGAGACCACGAACCCACTGGGAAGAATGAACAACTCCAGATGTGCTGCCTTTAAGAGCTGTAACACTCACCATGAAGGTCTGCAGCTTCACTCCTGACAGCGAGACCATGAACCCACCAGAAGGAAGAAGCTCCAGACACATCTGAATGTCTGAAGGAACAAACTCCGGACACACCATCTTTAAGAACTGTGTAACACTCACCACGAGTGTCCGTGGCTTCATTCTTGAAGTCAGTGAGACCAAGAACCCACCAATTCTGGACACAATCTCCCAGTAGGGGCTGACTGACACCTCATGCAGCTGGGTGCCCCTCTGAGATGAAGATTCCAGAGGAAGGATCAGGCAGCAACATTTGCCATTCTACAATATTTGCTGTTGTGCAGCCTCTGCTGGTGATACCCAGGTAAACAGGGTCTGGAGTGGACCTCCAGCAAACTCCAATAGACCTGCAGTAGAGGGTCCTGACTGTTAGAAGGAAAACTAACAAATAGAAAGGACATCTCTAATGTATTATCTAACTCTGAGAAAAGAGAGTGGCATAGGAGTCACAACATCAGTATATATATGCTATTTTCTGAATAAAGTATAAACTTAAGGGCATAAACACAAACGTACATTTTGAGTGCTACATTTACATCACACAGAATGAGTTGTGTATATTTTCAGATCAAAAGACATGTTGAGTTAGAAGGTACCTCTCAAATTTTAATGTGTAGAATAAACTGGATATCTTGTTAATGCAGATTATTTTTTCAGAAGATCTAGAATAAAGTCTGAGTTTCTGAATTTCTTTCTTTTTTATTTTTTTAGCTTCTGAATTTCTTTTTTTTTTTTTTGAGACGGAGTCTCGCTCTGTCACCCAGGGTGGAGTGCAGTGGCTGGATCTCAGCTCACTGCAAGCTCCGCCTCCCGGGTTCACGCCACTCTCCTGTCTCAGCCTCCCGAGTAGCTGGGACTACAGGCACCCACCATCTCACCCGGCTAGTTTTTTGTATTTTCTTAGTAGAGACGGGGTTTAACCGTGTTAGCCAGGATGGTCACGATCTCCTGACCTTGTGATCCGCCCGTCTCGGCCTCCCAAAGTGCTGGGATTACAGGCTTGAGCCACTGCACCCGGCCTAGCGTCTGAATTTCTAACAAGTTCACGAGTAATGCCAATGTTTTTGGCCCAAGAAGAATATTTTGTCAAACATCCAGTAAGTAA
>NW_016854824.1:0-747 GCF_001698545.2 Rhinopithecus bieti | reverse complement strand
AGATTTCTCAAATGTTTGAAAGATATAAATTCAATGAAAATTCTAAAAACAATGGTGAATATTTTAAAATTGTATAATGAAAAGATATTTTTTTATTTTACTCTTATGTAGTTCATGGAAATTAGAATCCATAAGAAAAGGATTGATATGTTTGAATATATAAGAAATCCTAAACTTTCAATACAGGAAAACACTAAGATTTGCAAAACTGTCAAACTTGAAACTTAGTAATATATTTGCTAAAGGGTTAACATCCTTAGCATAAAACATTTAAATTTCAAAATACATTTTAACTATATTTAAACTTGATTATCATTCCAAAACAGATACATATAAAATAGGTAAATGAGGTAACAATAGACAATCTTTCACCTATTAAGTGACTTAGAATGAAAAGATGAAAACTATTCAATGTTAAATAGAGTGAGAAGTTACAGACACTTCTATATAATGTTTATTGCATTGTAAAATGGTATCATATTTCTGGTGGACAGTTTGGCAGGACCTTTATAGAATATTTCATTGGAATTATCAAATATACTTTAAAAATGTAGTCTATATAAGTAATAAGATGAGAGTATAGATATATACATGCACAGAGCTTTTCATTATGGCACTGTTTAAGTAAAAATTTAGAAACAACTTAAATGTCTGTCAACATACGATTTAATAAATAAGTCATGTTATTTATTATTATTATTATTTTATTTTTTATTTTTTTTTTTGAGAGAGAGTCTCGCTCTGTCT
>NW_016854823.1:6660-7988 GCF_001698545.2 Rhinopithecus bieti | reverse complement strand
TTATTAACATTACATATGCAATTTCAAAATCTAATTCATTAATTCAATTCCTCTCAAAATCCTAGAACAGTTTTGTAGTTATAGACAAGCTTCTTCTAAAATTAACATAGAAAGGAACAAGCCTTAGAACATCTAAAACTGCTGAAAATAAGGTGAGTAGAGTCCAGGATGTTGACGCTGCAGTGAGCCGTGATTGTGTCACTGCACTCCAGCCTGGGCAACAGAGCAAGACCCTGTCTCAAAAAACGAAAGAAAATAGGTGAAAGACAGGAACAGACATTTCACTGAAGAGGGTAAACAGATGGAAAATAAATGCATAAAAATGTTAAACATCATTAGCTATTATGAAATTGAAAATGAAACTATAATGAGCTATCACTCAATGGCTAAAATAAAAAACAGTGACACCACCAAAGGCTAGCAAGGATGTGGAAAAACTGGATCACTCATACATTGCTGGTGGAAGCACAAAATGGTACAGTCACTCTGGGCAAACACTTTGGCAATTTCTTATAAAATTAAACATGCAACTCTCATACAACTCAGCAATTGCACTCTTCTGGCATTAATCCCAGAGAAACGAAAACTGAAGTTCACACTAACGCCTGTATGCAAATACTTGCGATAACTACAAAACTGGAAATGGCCCAGATATCCTTCAATAGGTGAACGGTTAAATAAACTTTGGTACATACACACCATGGAGTACTATTCAACAATGAAAAGGAACGAGGTATTGACATATACAACATCAACTTAGGTTGAATCTCTAGAGAATTATGCTCAGAGAAAAAAAGTTAATCCCCAAAGGCTACATATTATATATCACTCCATTTATATAGTATTTTTAAATGACAAAATTATAGACATGGAGAACAGATTAGTGGTTTCCCAGGGTCAAAAATGGAGGTCAGGGGAGGAAGCAGGTGTGTGTTGTTATCAAAGGGCAATAAAAGGGATTCTACTGGTAATGAAACTCATTTGCATCTTGTCTGTATCAGTGTCGACACTGTGGTTTTGCTATTGTACTATGGTTTTTTAAGAGTTTACCATTGGAACAAACTGGGTAAAGGCACATAGGATCTCTATGTGCCATTTCTTACAAGTAGGTGTGAATCTACAATTATCTCAAAATAAAAAGTTTAAATCTAATTCAGAATTCAACACAGAATATAGTATAATTAAATTAATAGGGAAAATAAAGAACATTTACTTGTATTAATTCTATATCCTTGGCCGGGTGCGGTGGCTCAAGCCTGTAATCCCAGCACTTTGGGAGGCCGAGACGGGCGGATCATGAGGTCAGGAGATCGAGACCATCCTGGCTA
>NW_016854823.1:0-3277 GCF_001698545.2 Rhinopithecus bieti | reverse complement strand
AGATAAAGACTCCCTCAAACTTACTGTCAAAATCCCTAAACGTAAAACACTAATGTCTTCTAAAAAATATCAACTGTTAGAGGCTAATTTACTTATCATTATGGCCCTTTATGAGTTTTGAATTGTGTTCTATGTGGATATATTTCATACTTGAATAGTAAATTTAAAAGTAAATATATTAACTGTGCTCAATAATGCTTTTGGGTTGATTGAAACCATTGCATTTCAAAGCATTTATCATGTACTTCTGCACTCCTTAATACTGTTTGCTTTTGCTCCTTAGTGTTCAAAAAATGTGATTAAACAAAATGTCTATTGTTTTTTGCTAAATGTCTATTATACAATAAGTTTTAGAAAAGATGATTATACAGCATTTACAGGCTTTCTATTATTCCAGTATAAATACTCCTAAGGAAAATGTTATTGAGAACAAGTCGATGATAAGCCAATAAGCATCAGGAAACAAGAAAAAAATAGCTAAACTTAGATGGAAAATCAGTACTGCTCAATCAAAGCAAGGATTTATATTAAGAGCACAGTAGTAATAAATGAGATGTTATCTTGTCAGCACCACCTCTAACTCATTAGCTGACTCATGGGTAGACACTTAATGTTTGCATGTCCCATTATTTATGATAGCCATAATGTAGAAACAACCCCAAATGTCCATCGATGGACAAATGGATAAACAAAATATGGTATACAATGAAATATTATCCAGCCATAAAAGGAATAGAGTACTGATACTTGCTACAAGGTATGTGAACCTTGAAAATCTTATGCTAAGTGAAAGAAACTAGTCACAAAATACCACCTATTATATGACTCCATTTATATGTAATATCCAGAACAGGGAATTCAATGGAGACAGGAAATAGTTTAGTGGTTGCTTAGGGTTGCAGGAGTAGAGTGCTGTGGAAGGTGTTAGCTAAAGTGTACGGGGTTTCTTTCTGAGGTGATGAAAATGTTTGCAAATTGGTGATGGTTGCATGTATCTGTGAATATACTAAAATCTATAAAATAGATGGTATGATATTATATCTCAATAAAGCAGGCATAAAATCACAATATTAATAGGTCCCAATTTCCTCTTTGACTCTACAGTTTAGCAGTTCTCACAATGAAAACTCTACCAATAACATTCACTCATAATCATTCACTGAAAATAGCTAAAACCTAAAGAAAAAAAAAAACCTAAGAAAGCCATTTGTTTAGTCTTCTTATAGGCTCACATCATTATATATTTTATGCAATGTAATTCATAAATCACTGATTTCCTGATTAGGTTTTCCCAATTCAATCGTTATCAGCAAGGAGCATTTATGGCCATGCATGTTTCACTCTTTCAAATACAAGTATCAAGACCTGTTGTGTGACAGGTGAACTGTGAAAGGAACTAGGAGAATGGGGTTTTTTCTCAGGGCTTATTTCCTTTCTCCCTAAAAGTACAGCTCTTTCCCATGGTACATGGCAGAAATTCACTGCTGCTCTTGAAGAAAACCATATACAGCAGTCATAGCACATTGCTTTGCTCCTCTTCCACCAAATGAAACAGCTCTCAGATTTGAAATCCTACATATTCCTGCTCAATTTAAATTCTGTGACAATGGGCCAGGCAAGGTGGCTCATGCCTCTAATCCCAGCACTTTGTGAGGTCAAGGTGGGCGGATTGCTTGAGGCCAGGAGTTCGAGACCAACCTGGTCAACACGGCGAAAACCCACCTCTACTAAAAAATACAAAAATTAGCTAAGCATGGTGGTATGCACCTGTAATCCCAGCTACTTAAGAGGCTGAGGTGGGAGAATTGCTTGAACCTGGGACGCCGAGGTTGCAGTGAGCCGAAATCATGTCACTGCACTCCAGTTTGGGCAACAGAGCAAGACTCCATCTCAAAAAATAAAAAAAAAAAAGTCTGTGGCCAGAAGTTCAAGGCAGGAAATTAAGGTGTCGGCTATACCTGTAGTTGCTTGCTATTATCCACGAGTCAAATAAAACTTAACAGAATACTGTACTACAGAAAGTATAAGAGCCGCATGAGCAAGTAATGGTGAATAGATGTTTTTGGGGACTTCTGCATACATGAATATTTCCACAGCTGCAGAACCAACTACTGCAGAAGTACTTGCTGTGCGCAACATCTACAATTTAGTAAAGCTGGAAAGAATTTTATTTTTGTAAAAACTAAATGGGGTGTGGCTCATTTTCTTGCCAAAGGGCTATTTTATTCCAAGACACTGGTGTCTGCTGACCTTCATTTGTAGGCTGAGCAATGTTCTATTTAAGTAACATTAACTCATAGTGGGCTCTTTTTTGGTATGCAATAATTATTGCAAAGAAATAACAATGTTTAAGTGAGATTTGTTCTTAGTTTAGATTTGATAATATTGGGTTATAAGTGAATGTCTTTGTTCACACAAGGTTTATATTTAGAAATTATTTTATGCTGAGAAAAAAGGCCGTATTTAAATTCATTTTCTTTTTCTTTCTTTTTTTTGAGACAGAGTCTCACTCTTGTCACCCAGGGTGGAGTGCAATGGTGCAATCTCGGCTCACTGCAACCTCTGCCTCCCGGGTTCAAGCAATTCTCTCAGCTCAGCCTCCCAAACAGTTGGGATTACTTGCGCTTGCCACCATACCCAGCTAAGTTTTGTATTTTTAGTAGAGATGGGGTTTCACCATGTTGGCCAGGCTGGTCTCGAACTCCTGACTGCAGGTGATCCACCTGCCTCGGCCCCCCCAAAGTGCTGGGATTACTGGCATGAGCCACCGTGCACGGCCTAAATTTATTTTCTACATTTATGAATACTTTTAGGTTTCATGAGAACCAAGATTACTTTTGTGTCTTTCTGTTCTACTAGACTGCAGGAGTATCTTATCCATCTTTATAGCCCTAGCACCTAATAGTCTGCATTAAACTTATGGTAGTTGAATGAATAATGAAACCATTCCACAAATAGACTAATTAAGCAATTGTGCATGTTAGTATTTTTGGTTAACTATTACTTCATCTGTAGTTTGTACCATCTTAATATATACTTAAGAACTTTGGGCACGTTTAAAAGTTTCCTTGAGTTTTACATCTATTTACCAATGGTCTATAAGCCTTCTTTTATACAACACTTACAGTTTCAAGATACTTATTAACCTTCCCTTCATCTTCACACAAATCTCTGGTTAGAGAATTTTTCCCCTTCTGCTAGCACCTACTAGATATATTCTAGTTTGCTTTTAAAATTTATTTTCTATTTTATTTTTTTAAAATAGAGACAAGGTCTT
>NW_016854822.1:0-1457 GCF_001698545.2 Rhinopithecus bieti | reverse complement strand
TCTAGGGGTGTGACAATCAGAGAGTAAAATTGTAGGAACTTTCTTTACCAAAAATGCACAAAAATTATTAATACTTTAGACCAACACTTAAGTTTCTCAGTATAAAAAATTAAGATCTTAGTTTATAGAAAACTTCTATACTTTTTTGTTTTGTTTTGTTTTTAGACAGAGTCTTGCTCTGTTGCCCAGGCTGGAGTGCAGTGGTGCAATCTTGGCTCACTCCAGCCTCCGCTTCCTGAGTTCAAGGGATTCTCAGCCTCCCGAGTAGTTGGGACTACAGGTGTGCACCACCACGCCCAGCTAATTTTTGTATTTTTAGTAGAGATGGGGTTTCACCATGTTGGCCAGGCTGATCTCGAACTCCAGACCTCGTGATCCGCCTGCCTCAGCCTCCCAGAGTGCTGGGATCACAGGCTTGAGCCACTGCGCCCGGCCTAAGCCTCCCTTCTCTTGATCTTCTCTCTCCTTTATGTCTCTGGAGATGCAGTAAGAGAACTACACACAGTACTCCCTATTGAGCTGCATCATGGTTTTATATGAGGGTATAATGTTTTGTTTCCAAAAAGCCTTCATGATGGTGCCTGGGCAGATGCTACTGACTTTTTAGCTGTGGCAGCATATTCAGCCAGTGTCTTCTGGGAACAATGGAGTGTTACTCCTCCTCCTCCTCCCCTTTTTAGGGCTTATAACTGATTGCCCATGGCTATCATTTCATTAGTAGAGTTAGGATTCCTTTTCCCCAAAATGTAAAATTGTAATTGACAACAACAAAATGGCTCATCTGCCATTTTTTGTCAGCTCACATAGGCTAGAAATTCTCTTGTACTTTACCACCTAGGAGGACTTGGGGGTGTCTGTGAAGTTGGGTATTTCACCCACGCATTCCTTCTTGCACAGCTTCAGAGATTAGTCCTGTTGTTTCACACTTGAGCGCCTTTCCATCCAGAGAAATACCTGTTTATTTCTGTTTCCTCTCCCTAGTTCACTTCCCCTTTCTCCATCTTCTCACTTCCCATGTAACTTTGAATAACCTCTGATGTGCAGCCTTACCAGGAGCGCTTTAGCCTCCAGGGTTCTGGTCACTGGCTTCCCCATGTGCTGTGATAACCCATTCCGTCCCATTCTGAAAGAACTCTCGGAGATTAGTCAGACACCATTTCCTTTTGCCGGAAACATGTTGCTTTCCTTTAGCAGGTTCTGCTTCCTAAAGGAGTCACCACAGCCCCTGCAATAGAAAGAGCTTGGACTTTGGAGCCAGGCAGGCCTGGGCCGAGTCTCCATTTAAGTTTTTTGTTTTTAATTCTTTCTTTTTTTGAGACAGGGTCTCACTGTCGCCCAAGCTAAAGTACAGTGGCGCGATCTCAACTCACTGAAGCCTCAACCTCCCAGGCTCAAGTGATCCTCCTGCCGCAGCCTTCCGAGTAGCTGGGACCACAGGCCCACACCACCGTGCCTGA
>NW_016854821.1:6068-7047 GCF_001698545.2 Rhinopithecus bieti | reverse complement strand
TAATTTTTAGTAGAGACGGTTTTGCCATGTTGGCCAGGCTGGTTTCGAACTCCTGAGCTCAAGCGGTCCACCCACGTTGGCCTCCCAAAGTGCTGGGATGACAGGAGTGGGCCACTGCCCCTGGCCTGGGGAAGCTGTTTTTAGACTTTTCTCCCAATCTGCTAAGTGTTCCTGGTAAGACATTGTTGTGTCTAAGTGTGGATTTGTTTCCCTGAATCCTGCTCAGGAATCAGTATGTTTTTTAAATTTTAGGACCAAATTTTAGGTTGGTTGGCTGGTGGTTTTTCTGTTCTTTAGAATTCTCAGCCATTGTTTTTCAAACACTGCTTTCTTCCATTTCTGTCTCATCTCTTCTGGAGAGCTTATGGGGCATGTCAGACATGCCCCCTGACACGTGTGTGTGTGGTGTGCGTGTAAGAGCGCCCTCTCCCCTTCCAGGGGTTTCCACACTCTGGAACCACTGGATGACTCCGGCATCTTGAACAGAAGTAATTCCCATTTCATCTCTTTTCATTCTATTCTTGGGTTTATTTTATTGTTCTTTTCCTGATTTCTTAGATTGAATGTTTCACATTTATTTTTATTCTTTCTTGCTTAGTAATTGCATTTCTTAAGGTGAGAATTTTCATGAGTATCACTTTGGCCAAGCCCCAGAGATTTTGAGGGATATTATTATCAGTGTAATTATTGTCTAGATAGCCTGCCATTGTGAGCGTTTTTGTTTGTTTGTTTTGTTTTGTTTTGTTTTGTTTTTAGACCGAGTTTCACTCTTGTTGCCCAGGCTGGAGTTCAATGGCGCAATCTCAGCCTCCCAAAGTGTTGGAATTACAGGCGTGAGCCACTGCGCCTGGCTAGTGTGGGCTGTTTTTCTATTTCACCAGTGACTTAAGGGGAAGTTTCAGAATTCCTTTGGTTATTTATTAAACCAAATGTGCTGGATACTTTGTTTTTTTTTTTTTTTTTTTTTTTTGAGGCGGAG
>NW_016854820.1:0-612 GCF_001698545.2 Rhinopithecus bieti | reverse complement strand
AAAAAAAATTAGCTGGGCGTGGTGGTGGGCGCCTGTACTCCCCGCTACTCGGGAGGCTGAGGCAGGAGAATGGCGTGAATCCAGGAGGCGGAGGTTGCAGTGAGCCGAGATCGTGCCACTGCATTCCAGCCTGGGCTACAGAGCAGGACTCAGTCACAAAAAAAAAAAAAAGAAAAAATTATCCCTTTTAAGATAATACAGTTTTAAT
This sequence comes from Rhinopithecus bieti, assembly GCF_001698545.2. Classification (NCBI taxonomy): domain Eukaryota; kingdom Metazoa; phylum Chordata; class Mammalia; order Primates; family Cercopithecidae; genus Rhinopithecus; species Rhinopithecus bieti. The sequence goes on along the minus strand of NW_016854820.1, from coordinate 404 downwards.
GGTCTAATATTTTTTCTTTTAATTCAAATGGTTAGTTCACTTCAATTTAGATTAATTCATGATATGTTAGAGTTTAAATATATCATTAGGCCGGGCGCGGTGGCTCACGCCTGTAATCCCAGCTCTTTGGGAGGCAGAGGCGGGCGGATCACGAGGTCGGGAGATCAAGACCATCCTGGCTAACATGGTGAAACCTTGTATCTACTAAAACCACAAAAAATCAGCCGGGCGTGGTGGTGGGCACCTGCAGTCCCAGCTACTTGGGAGGCTGAGGCAGGAGATTCCATGAACCTGGGAGGCGGAGCTTGCAGTGAGCCGAGATCACGCCACTGCACTCCAGCCTGGATGACAAAGCTAGACTCAGTCTCAAAAAAAAAAGAAAAGAAAAAATATACAGACTGTAT
>NW_016854819.1:0-1305 GCF_001698545.2 Rhinopithecus bieti | reverse complement strand
TATTTTGCTTCAAACAATCAGAATTTTCATTTATTAAGTAAATATATCTTTTCTGTTCTTCATTACTTTTTATTTATCTGTATTTGTTATGCTTTTTCTTTTACTTTATCATTCTAGCTTTATAAATTATAAATTTAATTGATTTATTTTCATTATTTCATTGTTATTAATGTATATGTTTAAAGCCATAAAATTTTCTCTGATCACTGCTTTAAATGTACTCCATAAATTCCTAAATTTCATGTTTTTTATTATAATTACTTTTTGGAAACTCTTGTTATTTTGGCTGTATGTCACCCTGGAATTGTTGGATAAAATGTTTTAAGGCTGGGCGTGGTGGCTCACGCCTGTAATCTCGGCACTTTGAGAGGTGGAGGTGTGCGGGTCACCTGAGGTAAGGAATTCGAGATCCGCCTGTCCAACATGGTGAAACTCTGTCTCTACTAAAAATACAAAAATTAGCTGGGCACATTGGCAGGCACCTATAATCCCAGCTACTCAGCAGGCTGAGGCAGGAGAAACACTTGAACCCAGGAAGCGGAGGTTGCAGTGAGCCAAGATAGTGCCACTGCACTCCAGCTTAGGTGACAGAGCAAGACTCCATCTCAAAAGTAAAATTTAAAATAAAATAAAATAAATAAAATATTTTAAAATTTTCTAGTGGAACTTTTAAAATTATTACTTATTTATGGTTTTATTATGTTGAGATCAGAGAGTAATTTTGTAATATTTCTACTTTATTTAACTTAATATTTTCGTTATGACCTAATATATAATCAACTTCTGTGAATTTCCTTCTTTACTAGAGAAAAGGTGTAGTATCTATTATTAAGTTGTACTCCAATATGTCTCCATATGATCTACTTACTAGTTAAGTTGTGTAGGTGTATTAGTCTCTTCTCACATTGCTATAAAAAAACTACCCAAGACTGCATAATTTGTAAAGAAAAGAGGTTTAATTGGCTCATGTTTCTGCAGGCTGTACAGGAAGCATGGCTGGGGAGGCCTCAGGAAACTCATAAGCATGGCAGAAGTTGAAGGGAAAGCAGGCATGTCTTACATGCTGGAGCAGGAGGCAGAGACAGAAAGGGGAAGGCTACCTACTTTTAAACAACCAGATCTCATGAGATCTCAGTCACTATCACAAGAACAGCAAGGGGAACTCCCACCAGGCCCCACTAGAACACTGGGGATTATAATTTGACATGGGATTTGGGTGGGGAGACAAATCCAAAACATATCAGTAAATCTTATACATATTCTTACTTGTTTTTTGTCCACTAGAGAAGAGTTTGTTAAAATCTT
>NW_016854818.1:0-613 GCF_001698545.2 Rhinopithecus bieti | reverse complement strand
CGATTCCTTTCTTGGAGCAGTTTGGTGGCAGTTTTTGGGGAATCTGAGAAGGGATATTTTGGATCGCACTGAAACCTGTGGTGACAGAGTAAATATTCTGAGATAAAAACTAGAAAGAAGCTTTCTGAGAAACTACTTTGTGATACGTGAATTCACCTCACACAATTATGTGATTCTTTACATGGAGCAGTATGGTAGCACTGTTTTTGGGGAATCTGAGAAGGGATATTTTGGATCGCATTGAAGCCTATAGAGACAAAGGAAATATCTTCATATAAAAGCTAGAATGAAGTTTTCTGAGAAACTGCTTTGTGATGTGTTAATTCATCTTACAGTGTTACATGATTCTTTTCATGGATCAGTTTGGTAGCACTGTTTTGGCATAATCTGAGAAAGGATATTTTGTATTGCTTTGAAGCCTATGATGACAATTAATTATTCTCAGATAAAAACTGGAAAGAAGCTTTCTGAGAAACTGCTTTGTGATGTGTAAATTCATCCCCAGAGTTACACTGTTGTTTTCATTGAGCAGTTTGCTAACACTATTTTTTGTAATCTGCATGGGATATTTTGGGGCGCATTGAAGCTTATGGTACAAAAGGATATATACTCA
>NW_016854817.1:0-2840 GCF_001698545.2 Rhinopithecus bieti | reverse complement strand
GGTTTTAAGGAAGAGTTCTGATCATCAGAGAAACCAAGTAATTCTATCCTGAAGCCCAGGGGGAGAAATGGTGGGTGTTTCTGAGTTATGGATGGTGCAGAGGGCAAGACTGTCTGCCACCATGAAGGGAAAAAGCTATCTTGGTAAGCTTTGGTCTTCACAGGACATGGAGCCAGAGTAGCAAGATCAGGGCCTGTGTGACACATCCTGATTAAGAGCAGGACTTCCTCACATAAGGTACACAAGGGTGGGGCGCGGTTGCTCACGCCTGCAATCCCAGCACCCTGGCAGGCCCAAGCGGGTGGACCACCCGAGTTCAGGAGTTCGAGACCAGCCTAGCCAACATGGTGAAACCCCGTTTCCATCTCTACTAAAAATACAGAAATGAGCTGGGCGCGGTGGCACATGTTTGCAATCCTAGCTGCTCTGGAGGCTGAGGCAGGAGAAACGCCCAAACCCAGGAGGTGGAGGCTCAGAGGCTATATTTCTTGTTGCTCAAGTTAATAAGGAGCCAATGGAGTAGAATAATGATAGAGAGGCAACATAGCATGGTGGCTAGGAATATAGATTTAGGAGCCAGATGCCCTGAGTTTGACACCTGTCTCTGCCGTGTGACAGCTTTGTGACCTCAGGCAAGTTACTTAACTTCTCTGTGCCTAGGTTTTCTCATCTGTATATTCAGAATAATGTTATGAAGATTAAGCAAGTTAATATTTGTAAATGGTCTGTTTGGAACAGTGGCTGGAATATAGTGAAATGAAAACATTGCCCCAATTCTAACATTTTTAATGTTATAAAATCTTTCTTGGAAATAATTAGGTAAGATATGACAAAGGATTATTTGAGAAGATAGCCTTCTTGTCTCTATAGCATAAAGAATGTGGCGATGTGGAAAATAAAATATAAACATAGCAAAAATAAAATTAGGGAGGCCAGGCACAATAGCTCACACCTGTAATCCCAGCACTTTGGGAGGCCAAGACGGGTGGATCACTTGAGGTCAGGAGTTCGAGACCAGCCTGGCCAACATGGTGAAACCCCTGTCTCTACTAAACTCCCATCTCTACTAAAACTATGAAAATTAGTCAGGCAAGGTGGTGCACACCTGTAATCCCAGCTACTCAGGAAGCTGAGGCATGAGAATTGCTTGAACCTGGGAAGTGGAGGTTGCAATGAGCCGAGATCACGCCATTGCACTCCAGCCTAGGCAACAGAGTGAGACTCCATCTCAAAAAAAAATTAGGGAGCCCCCAGGCAGACCATCAAAATCACCCTGCTGGCAAGACTTCACACTGTGAAACAGTAACTCACTGATAGTTACGCTGTCTATAACTGAAAGGAAGGAAGAACGAGAGGGAAGGAGGGAGGGAAGGAAGAAGGAAGGCAGAGGTAGAGGGAAAGAAGGGAGAGAAGAAAGAAAGTTCTCCGAGATTTTCATTTCCTTTTGAAGAATATAGATCCAAGATGTTTGGTGAATTCCTGTTGAAATTTGGGAAGTGTGCCAGGTTGTATTTTCCCAAGATGGCTGCATCAATGTGTGTATCCCATTCCATGTACTCCACGTACAATGTAGGGTCTGCATTCCCTCCTCTGACATCTTGGCAGAGGCTGTGACTGCTCTGACCAATGGAGTATAGTGTTAGTCTCATGTTTTCTGTCCACATCCATGAAAGTGTGACAAGTTATTGTATTAGCTTGCAAGTAGGATAAAATCTTATAATCTTATAAGCCAAACATTATGTACATTGTTGTAATTTGCACCTTTAAAGGTGAATGTATTTTTGTTTTGCATTTTGGTCATTTGTAGTTATCTGGGATTTGCCTGTTTTATTCTTTGCCCCCCCTCACGTATATACAGTCGGGCCTTGGTATCTGCATGGTAGATGTTCAAGTCCCTGAGATAAAATGGTGTCGTATTTGCATATAACCTACAACATCCTCCTGTATACTTTAAATCATCTCTAGGTTACTTAAAATATCTAATACAATGTAATGCTATGTAAATAGTTGTTATACTGTATTGTTTTTTAATTTGTCTTCTTTTTATTGTTGTATTGCTATTTTTTGTTGGTTTTTTTTCCAATTTTTTTTTTACCCAAAGTTGGTTGAATCCACAGATACAGAACCCACGGATAGGGAGGGCCTACTGTATATTTATTAACTGATTTGTAGGAACCATTTATATGGTAAAGGTATTAGCTCTTTGTCTATCATAGTTCTTAAATGCTCATTTGTCTTTTAAAATTATTAGTGGTGTTTCTTTTCCTCTAAATTTTCTAAATAGAAAATACCTTTACACCTAGTGATGGCAAACAAAAGCATCTGATATTAGCATACACCATATATGCAAAAAGACCTGGAGGAACAAAAGCCTCAAGGGAAGGTTGCCGTAGGTGATGCTCTTTGTACATTTCTATACATTTCAGATTTACTAAAATAAATAACTTTTTTTTTTTTTGAAACAGTTTCGCACTGTCACCCAGGCTGTTGTATAGTGGCGCCATCTTGGCTCACTGCAGCCTCTGCCTCCTGAGTTCAAGCAATTCTCGTGCCTCAGCCACCTGAGTGGCTGGGATCACAGGTATGTGCCACTACACGGGGTTAATTTTTGTATTTTTAGTAGAGACAGGATTTTGCCATGTTGGCCAGGCTAGTCTCAAACTCCTGGCCTCAAGTGATCCACTTGCCTCGACCTCCCAAAGTGTTGGGATTACAGGCGTGAGCCACGGCGCCCTGCCTGAATAAATAACTTTTATAATCTTAAAAAATATTCTAAAGATTTTGTTTTTCTTAAGTGCAGGGAAATTTGTGTAATCTATGTGAGTGGAATGCCAGAAGCA
>NW_016854816.1:0-752 GCF_001698545.2 Rhinopithecus bieti | reverse complement strand
GTGTGGAATTCTGGTGTAGTAAGAGGGTTCAAGTGCTGGAGTATGAGGAGTGGGGAAAAGTGACAAATTTTAATTATTGGAGCAGTGATCCAGGATGAGAACTTTATCTGGTACCTGGTAGGCATGCAGAGTGACTGAATGAACCAATGACTAATAAATAACATATTTCCACCCATTCCCTTAAGGATAGATTATTACATCAAGTTTTTGTCTATCCCAGTTTATAGTCTAGATTATTGGAGTGGCATTGTGTGATGATGAAATGATTATTCAAACATCTCCCCTCAGCATTGTCTCTTACTAGGATTAAAACACCCAGGTTTGTAAGACCTCAGAGGTTCTGGGTCCACACCGATGTTTTATATTAATATCTATATTTTCTTGTGTGTGGAAATATTTCTGGGGAGAGAATCTCTAACATTTATTAGTTTTTATATGACACCCTCAAAGCCCTAAAAAATCCTAACTTCAGGCCGGGCGCGGTGGCTCAGGCCTGTAATCCCAGCACTTTGGGAGGCCGAGGCGGGTGGATCACGAGGTCAGGAGATCGAGACCCTCCTGGCTAACACGGTGAAACCCCGTTTCTAATAAAAATACAAAAAACTAGCCAGGCGCGGTGGCGGGCGCCTGTAGTCCCAGCTACTCGGAGGCTGAGGCGTGAGAATGGCGGGAACCCGGGAGGCGGAGCTTGCAGTGAGCGGAGATCGCGCCACTGCACTCCAGCCTGGGAGACACAGCGAGACTCCGCTCTC
>NW_016854815.1:0-2265 GCF_001698545.2 Rhinopithecus bieti | reverse complement strand
AGAAAAGAAAATGTCCCTGAGGACAGTGACCCCAGCTTCAAATATTGCTGTGGGCTCTTGGGCAAGTCCCTCCCCCTCCCCTATGCAGGGGAGACTTGGGCAAGTCTCCCCTGCATAGAATGAAGCAGTGATCATAGCTCCTGCATGGGAAGGTTGTGAACACCATGCTTGTCAGCAGAATATACCCTAAATTTACAAGGAAACTGTTGGGAACAGGCCCCCCAAAATCTGGCCATAAAGTGGCCCCCAAACTGTCCATAAACAAAATCTCTGCAGCACTGTGTCATGTTCGTGATGGCCATGAGGCCCACGCTGGAAGGTTGTGGGTTTACCGGAATGAGGGCAAGGAACACCTGGTCCACCCAGGGTGGAAAACCGCTTAAAGGTTTCTTAAACCACAAACAATAGCATGAGCCATCTGTGCCTTAAGGACATGCTCCTGCTGCAGATAACTAGCCCAACTCATCCCTTTATTTTGACCCTCCCTTCTTTTCCCATTAGGAATACTTTTAGTTGATCTATAATCTATAGAAACAATGCTTATCACTGGCTTGCTGTCAATAAATGCATGGGTAAATCTCTGTTTGAGGCTCTCAGCTCTGAAGGCTGTGAGACCCCTGATTTCCCAGTTCACACCTCTATATTTCTGTGTGTATGTCTTTAATTCCTCTAGTGCCGCTGGGTTAGGGTCTCCCCCACTGAGCTGGTCTTGGCAAGCGGTGCCCATACATGGGGGCTGGAATCCAGGTCGAAGAGTTGCTGGAGCAATGGTTGGAGAAAGTGGAACTAAGCTGGAGGACACCCAAGTACTCTTAAAGCAATCCCCATGGTGAGTAAGAAAGGGAGTTTGGAAGTATCAGGGTAACAATGGGACAAGTGTGGGCTCTGGTTCCTTCCACCTTGGAACCTTTTCACACTAGTGATGAGGAGGAAGGAGAGTATAATGAAGTAACAGAAGAGGTTACAGAGCAGGTTTTTTGCCAGCTAAAGCTACAGTGGCAAAGGAGGGAGAAGTTCATCCCTACCCTTCTGCATCCCCTCATTATTATTTTGAAGAAAAAGAGTGGCCTGCCCCTCCAGATCTTTCTTTTCCGGAGGACACTGGGTAAAAAGTAGTTGCCCCAATGACTGTTCGAGCAGTGCCTCAAGCAACCACTCTCAGTTCTATTCAGGCAGGAATTCAGCAAGCTAGACGAGAGGGTGATATAGAGGCTTGGCAGTTCCCTGTTAGAATACACCCCCAAGATCAACAGGGAAATATTATAGCTACATTTGAGTCTTTTCCTTTTAAATTTGGGAAAGCATATGTAGTTGATTATATCAAGGCCTATGATGGTATCGGAGGTAATCTGCATAAAGCTACTTTGTTGGCACAGGCAATGGCAGGACTAAGAGTGAATAAAGGAAATACTGTTTCCTGGAGCTTGTTTTAACTGTGGGAAGCACGGTCATACTAAAAAAGAATGTAGAAAAAAATCAGCGAGTCAGGCCGCCAGATAGGGGAAAAAAGAAAACTGCTGAGTCTGAAATATGTCCAAAACGTAAAAAAGGAAAACATTGGGCTAATCAGTGTCAATCTAAGTTTGATAAAGATGGGAACCTGATTTCAGGAAATGCCATGAGGGGCCCATTCCAAACCAGGGCATTTCCGGCTCAGGCCGTTCCCTCACCCCCGTACAATGTCTGTCCCCTGCCACTGCCAGTAGTGCCACAGTAGATTTATGCTGCACAAAAGCTGTGAGCCTTCTGTTTGTGGAACCCCTGCAAATCGTCCCAACAGGAGTCTGTGGACCCTTGCCAGCAGGGACGATAGGATTACTTCTAGGAAAGTCTAGTTTAAATTTAAGAGGGGTACAAATACAGCTGGGCATGGTGGCTCACACCTGTAATCCCAGCACTTTGGGAGGCTGAAGTGGGCGGATCACAAGGTCAGCAGATTGAGACCATCCTGGCTAAGAAGGAGAAACGCCGTTTCTACTAAAAATACAAAAAAAATCAGCCAGGCATGGTGGCAGGTGCCTGTAGTCCCAGCTGCTTGGGAGGCTGAGGCAGGAGAATGGGATGAACCTGGGAGGCAGAGGCAGAGCTTGCAGTGAGCTGAGATTGCACCACTGCACTCCAGCCTGGGTGACAGAGAAAGACTCCGTCTCAAAAAAATAATAAATAAATAAATAAATAAATAAATAAATAAAAGGGGTACAAATACATACAGGAGTCATTGATTTGGATTATAATGGGGAAATTGAAATTGTTATATCTTCTTTT
>NW_016854814.1:0-749 GCF_001698545.2 Rhinopithecus bieti | reverse complement strand
CTGGGTTCAAGCAATTCTACTGCCTCAGTTTCCCAAGTAGCTGGGACTACAGGTGCACGCCACCATGCCCGGCTAATGTTTTGTATTTTTGGTAGAGATGGGGTTTCACCATATTGACTAGGCTGGTCTCGAACTGCTGACCTTGTCATCTGCCCACCTCGGCCTCCCATAGTCCTGGGATTACAGACGTGAGCCACCGCGCCCAGCCCTATATTACTCTCTCTTAACAGGTTGCTGTAGATATTACTGTTTTGATAGATTTGTCTTTGGGTTTCATACTAGCATAATGAGTAGATTGTGCACCACAATTATAGTATTCTGGGTTTGTTCATGTAGTTAATTTTACCAGTGGATCTTATATCTTGAAAAGATTTTATTTTACCTTGAAGGGGTGGCCTGCCCCTCCACACCTGTGGGCGTTTCTCGTTAGGTGGAACCAGAGACTTGAGAAAAGAAATGAGACACAGAGACAAAGTATAGAGAAAGAAAAGTGGGCCCAGGGGACCAGCGCTCAGCATACAGAGGACCCACGGCGGCACCGTTCTCTGAGTTCCCTTAGTATTTATTGATAATTATCTTTACCATCTTAAAGATAAGGGAGTGGCAGGACAATAGGATCATCTAAGGGAGAAAATTAGCGGTAAGACATATGGATAAAGATCTCTGTGATATGAATAAGTTCAAAGGAAAATGCTGTGCCTTGATAAACATATGCAAACATCTCCATAAACCTCTTGGCAGCATTGCTC
>NW_016854813.1:0-752 GCF_001698545.2 Rhinopithecus bieti | reverse complement strand
ATCCACGAGGTGGTGGTGACATTAGCGCCGGACTGCGCTGCTATGGAGCCTACCCAGTCGAATTTGGGAGCCAGCAGGGGACCTGACAGCAGCACACTGGCCATTGCTGGCCCAAAGTTCCCTCAGAGGCATCCAAAGCCTCAGTTTTCTCATCTATAAACGATGTGATTGTTATGAAGATTCCATAAGGTAAGTGTGCAAAAACCATGGCAAAATGCTTGTAATTTGAAACAGAGCGTTTCTATGAGGCTTCTATAAGGTAAGTGTAAAAATCTGGACACAATACCAATAATTTTTTAAGTGTTCCGTATATGGAGAAGGAGGATTATTTTTTCTCATTTAATTTTCAGAGCAAGTTTATAAAATTGGTGATACTCATATTTCTTAGACAATCTAACCAATGATAAGAAAGAATAAATAGATCACCAAAGTCACAAAGCAGTTCACAATGCGTTCACTGGGTAATTTCTAGTTAAGAGTAGCAAAGATGATCACATTGAAAATTTTGTATTATGTTGTGGTTTTCACTTACATAATCCTCTTGGTGTTTTGAAACCGTAGATTCTAAGTTGCCCTATCAAAGTGATCATTAGAAAATTTCTTGTGTTACTCTTGTTAATTTGATTGAACATATGTGTTATTTTCAAAACTGTAAATGGAACATATATTGATTGGATATATGTGTATATATGAAATATGACTTGACATTGTAAAGTAGGCTTAGCTCATGGGAATGTTTTTTTTCTGAAAGC
>NW_016854812.1:0-225 GCF_001698545.2 Rhinopithecus bieti | reverse complement strand
CGGGCGGATCACGAGGTCAGGAGATCGAGACCATCCTGGCTAACACGGTGAAACCCCGTCTCTACTAAAAATACAAAAACTAGCCAGGCGAAGTGGCGGGCGCCTGTAGTCCCCGCTACTCGGGGGGCTGAGGCAGAATGGCGTAAACCCGGGAGGCGGAGCTTGCGGTGAGCTGAGACCCGGCCCCTGCCCTCCAGCCCCGGCGACAGGGGGAGACTCTGCCTC
>NW_016854811.1:0-768 GCF_001698545.2 Rhinopithecus bieti | reverse complement strand
AAAAAAAAAAAAAAAAAGAAAGACTGTTGCTGTAAGACACGGCACTATCTATGGCCTGAATGTTGGTTATCTGCTGAAATCCTAACCCCAAAGGTGATGGTATGAGGAGGTGAGGACTTAGGGATGGGATGACTGCTCTCATAAAGGAAGCTAGAGAAAGGTCCTGGCCGTTTCCAGCAGGCGAGGACGCAGGTGCCATCTGTGAACCAGGAAGTGGCCCGCGCCAAACACGGAATCTACCAGCACCTGGTTCCTGCACTTCCCAACCTCCAGATCTGTGAGAAATAAATTTCTGTTGTTTACAGCCATCCACTCTGTGCTTCAGAGATCTGAACAGACTAAGACGCTGAGCAGCACTCTACAAAGGTGGTGATTATAAAGTGAAATTAACCACTATATATAAAAATCTATGACTGGCCGGGTGCAGTGGTTCACGCTTGTAATCCCAACACTTTGGGAGCTGAAGCAAGCGGATCACCTGAGGTCAGGAGTTCAAAACCAGCCTGGCCGACAGGCGAAACCCTGTCTCTAATAAAAATACAAAGATTAGCCAGGTATGATGGTGGGCGCCTGTAATCCCAGCTACTCAGGGAAGCTGAGGCACAAGAATCGCTTGAACCTGGGAGGCGGAGGTTGCAGTGAGCCAAGCTGGAGCCACTGCACTCCAGTCTGGGCAACAGAGTAAGACTCCATCCTAAAAAAAAAAAAAAAAAAAAAAAAAAAAACGTGACTAATTTCTGAATCTAAGAAATTATGGGGCTGGGCGCG
>NW_016854810.1:5299-7655 GCF_001698545.2 Rhinopithecus bieti | reverse complement strand
AAGATGGCACATTTCCGGGTTCTTCATTACAAACCTTTCCCGCGCGCGCGCAAGCCTTTCCCGCCTGCGCTTTTTCCCGCCCAGGAAGATATGCAGCCTACGGTGCAGGCGCGATCCCGCGCCTGGGAAAATTACAAACCCACGGCGCATGCGCAATTGTAATTTGAGTAAACCCAGCCTCCTGTCACCGCCCTGGCCCAACCTCTTCCTCTGGCAGCCTATATAAGGCGTTGCACCGCCACCATTAAACGAGACTTGATCAGACTATTTGTCTTGTCTCCATTTCTCGTGTTTTCTTGTCTCCTCCATTCCCACTCCCCCTTCCAGGGTCTGTTCGACTGTCCTGCAGGTCGGGACACATGCTGATGGAAAACAAAAAAGAACAGGAGTAACTATACTTATATCAAAAAATAACAGATTTCAAGACAAAAACTGTGAGACACAGAAGGTCACTATATAACGATAAAAGGAGTCAATTCAGCAAGAGGATATAACAAGTTTAAATATATGTGCACCTAACACTGGATCACCCACATATATAAAGCAAATATTACTAGAGCTAACGAAAAGATAGACCTCAATATAATAACAGTTGTAGACTTCAACACCCCACTGTCAGCATTGGACAGATCTTCCAGAAAGAAAATCAATGAAGAAACATCATGGCTGGGTGCGGTGGCTCACGCCTTTCATCCCAGCACTTCAGGAGGCTGAGGTGGGCGGATGATCTGAGATCAGGAGTTTGAGACCAGTCTGGCCAAAATGGTGAAACCCCATCTCTAATAAACATACACAAAAATTAGCCTAGCATGGTGGTGAGTGCCTGTAATCCCAGCTACTCAGAAGGCTGATGCAGGAGAATCACTTGAACCAGGAGGTGGATTGCAGTGAGTCAAGATCATACCACTGCATTCCAGCCTGGCAACAGAGTGAGACTCTGTCTCAAAGAAAAAAGAAAAAAGAAAAAAGAAACATCAGACTTAATCTACGCTCTAGACCAAAAGTATCTAATAAACATTTACAGAACATTTCATCAAATGACTATAAAAACACATTATTCTTTTCAACACATGTATCACTCTTGAAGATAAACCATATACTAGGTCAGAAACAAGACTTAAAACATTCAAAAAACTGAAATAATATGAACCATCTTCTCTGAACACATTGGAATAAAACTAGAAATCAGTAACAAGAATAATTTTGGAAAGTTTACAAACACATGGAAATTAAACAATGTGATTCTGATTGACCCAGTGGGTCAATGAAGAAACTTTCTAAAATTGAAAATTTCTTGAAACAAATGATAATGAAACACAAAATACCAAAACCAATGGGATACTGTAAATCACTGCTAAGAGGGAAGTTTATAGCTGCAAGCGCCTACTTAAAAAAAGAAGAACTTCAAATAAAAAATCTAACAATCCATCTTAAAGAACTAGAAAAGCAAGAACAAACCAAATTCAAAATTAGTAGGAGAAAAGCAATGATAAAGATCAGAACAGAAATAAATAAAATTAAAAATGAAGAAAACAATACAAAAGCTCATGAAACAAAAGGGTTTTTTTCGTTGTTTTGTTAAACAAAATCAACAAAATTTAGCCAGACTAACTCAGAGGCAAAAAAAAAAAAAAAAAAAAAAAAAAAAAAAAAAAACAGATAAGATCAATATAAATTAGAAATGAAGGAGACGTTACAACTAATGCTGCAGAAATTCAAAGGATGATTAGTGGCTACTATGAGCAAAAGTATACTGGAAAATTGGAAAATCTAGAAGAAATTGACTAATTCCCAAACACATACAACCTACTAAGATTGAATCAGCAAAATATCCAAAACTTGAATAGACCACGTAAAATTGCTACAAAGAAATACCTGAGACTGGGTAATTTATTAAGAAAGAAAGACTAATTGGTTCGTGGTTCTCCAGGCTGTACAGGAAGAATGATTCTGGCATCCACTCAGCTTCTAAGGAAGTCTCAGGAAGCTTAAAATCATGGCAGAAGGCAAAGGGAAAGTGAGGCATCTTACATGTTGGGAGTAGGAGCAAGAGAGCGAGGTGGAAGGTACTATGCAGTTTTAAACAACTAGGTCTCATGAGAACTCACTACCATAAGAACAAAAGGGATACTATTAAACTGTTCATGAGAAAACACCTCCATGATACAGTAAATTCCCACAGGTCCCTCCTCCACCATTGGGGATTACAACTTGACATGAGATTTGGGTGGAACACAGATCAAAACCACGCCAAACCGATACAAAGTAACAAGATCAAAGCTATAATAACAAGTCTGTCAGTAAAAAAGGGGAACATCACGCACTGGGGCCTACCATGGGGAGGGGGGAGGGGGGA
>NW_016854810.1:0-2643 GCF_001698545.2 Rhinopithecus bieti | reverse complement strand
AAACACATCCAAAGGTCAGCAACTTCAAATATTGAAGGAACATCAGCCCACAAAGATAAATAAAGAACCAATGCTTTAAATGTGTCCCAGATATTCTGGTACGTTGTGTCTTTGTTCTCACTGGTTTCAAAGAACATCTTAATTTCTGTCTTAATTTCGTTATTTACCCAGTAGTAATTCAGGAACAGGTTGTTCAGTTTCTATGTAGTTGTGTGGTTCTGAGTGAGTTTATTAATCCTGAGCTCTAATTTGATTGCACTGTGGTCTGAGAGACAGTTTGTGGTGATTCCCATTCTTTTACATTGGCTGAGGAGTGTTTTACTTCCAATTATGTGGTCAATTTTAGAATAAGTGTGATGTAGTGTGGAGAAGAATGTATATTCTGTTGATTTGTGGTGTAGAGTTCTGTAGATGTCTATTAGGTCTGCTTGCTGCAGAGCTGAGTTCAAGTCCTGGATATCCTTGTTAACTTTCTGTCTTGTTGATCTGTCTAATATTGACAGTGGGGTGTAAAAGTCTCCCATTATCATTTAAAGCAGTGTATAAAAGGAAATTTATAGCACTAAATACCCACAAGAGAAAGCAAGAAAGACCTAAAATTGACACCCTAACATCACAGTTAAAATAGCTAGAGAAGCAAGAGCAAACAAATTCAAAAGTTAGCAGAAGGCAAGAAATAACTAAGATCAGAGCAGAACTGAAGGAGATAGAGACAGAAAATTCCTTCAAAAAATCAATGAATCCAGGAGATGGTTTTTCAAAAAGATCAACAAAATAGACTTTTAAGGCTATGGCAACTATGGATATAACAGCCAAGATTATGGTGGTTATGGAGGATATGTCTACACTGGTTACAACAACTACTAGGGATATGGTTGTGTATAGCAGCAGAGTGGTTATGGGAAGGTATCCAGGGGAGATGATCATCAAAATAGCTAAAAAACATACTAAATTATTCAATTGGCAACTTATCCCCAACCAGTGGTGAAGCAGTATTTCCCAATTTGAAAATTCATTTGAAGGTGGCTCCTGCCACCTGCTAATAGCAGCTCAAACTAAATTTTTTGTATCAAGTCCCTGAATGGAAGTATGATTTTGGGTCCCTCTGAAGTTTAATTCTGAGTTCTCATTAAAATAAATTTGTTTTCATTGTTTTATTTCTTAATTGCTATGCTTCAGAATCAATTTGTGGTTTATGCCCTTCCGCCCAGTATTGTAGGGCAAGTCTTGTGTTAAAAGCCTAGTGTGACAGTGCCATGATGTAGTAGTGTCTTACTGGTGTTTTAATAAATCCTTTTGTATAAAAAAAATAGGCAAAACGTTTCTCAAAAGATGACATGCTATCTTGACAAAATGAGAAATAAGCATTTCTCAAAAGAAGAAATACAAATGGCAAACAGGCATATGAAAAGATGCTCAATATATTGATCATCAGAGAAATGCAAATCAAAACTCTAATGAGATATCTCACTCCACTTAAAATGGCTTTTATCCAAAAGTCAGGCAATAACAAATTCTGATGAGAATTTGGAGAAAAGGGAACCTTTATACACTTTTTTGTGGGCCTGTAAATTAATACAATCACTATGGAGAACACTTTGGAGGTTTCTGAGAAGACTGTAACTGGACCCACCATACGGTCCAGATACCCCACTGCTGAGTATATACCCAAAAGAAGATAAATCAATGTATCAAAGGGATATCTCCACAATCATGTTTGTTGCAGAACTGTTCACAGTGGCCAAGATTTGGAAGCAGACAAACTGTCCATTGACAGATGAAATGATTTTTAAAATGTGCTACATATACACAGTGGAGTACAATTCAGCCACACACAAAAAATGAGATTTTGTCATTTTTAATAACATGGATAGAAGTGGAGGCCATTATATTAAGTGAAATAAGCCAGGAATAGAAAGACACTTCACATGCTCTCACTTATTTGTGGGAGCTAAAAATTAAAACAATTGAAATGGAGATAGAGAACGGAACGATGGTTCCCAGGGACTGGGAATCATAATGGGTATATTTGAGGCAGGTAGTGAGGCTTGTTAATGCATACCAAAAAACAGCTAGAAAGAATGAATAAGACTTATTATTTGTTAGCAGAACAGGATGGCTATATTAAAAAAAAATTAATTGCATATTTTAAAATAATTAAAAGAGTATAATTGGATTGTTTGTAGCATAAAGGATAAATGCTTCAAGGTATGGATATCCCATTTATCCTAATGTGATTATCATGCATTGCATGCCTGTATCGAAGTATCTTACATATCCCCTAAATATACACACCTACTATATACCAACAAAAATTAAAACTATAAGATCTAACTATACGTTGCCTACAAGAGGTACATTTATGCTTTAAGGACACACATAGGCTGAATGTGAAAGATAAAAGAAGATATTCCATGCAAATCATAACCAAAAGATTGCAAAGGTGGCTATATTTATGACTAGTAAAGTAGGCTTCAAGTCATAAACTATTGCAATATATATGCATATAAATCTTCTTAATGAATTGACATCTTTATCATTAAGTACTGACATTCTATATCACTGTGTGTGTGTGTGGGTGTGTGTGTGTGTGTGTGTGTGTGTGTGTGTGTGTGTGTATATATATATATATATATATTTTTT
>NW_016854809.1:0-749 GCF_001698545.2 Rhinopithecus bieti | reverse complement strand
GCAATGTGATATTTTAGAGCACATTGAAGCTTATGTTGACAAAGGAAATATCCACAGATAAAAACTAGACAGAAGCTTCCTGAGGAACTGTTTTGTGATTTGTGAATTCATCTCACAGAGCTACACAATACTTTCCATGGAGCAATTTGGTCGCACTGTTTTTGGGTAATCTGAGAATGGATATTTTGTATTGCATGGTAAGCTATGGTGACATAGGAAATATCCTCAGACAAAAACTAGAAAGAAGCTTTCTGAGAAACTTCCTTGTGATGTGTGAATTTGTCTCACAGAATGACACAATACTTTTCATGGAACAGTTTGGTAGCACTGTTCTTGGAAATCTGAGAAGGGATAATTTGGACTGCATTGAAGACTATGGTGACAAAGGAAATATCCTAAGATAAAAATTAGAAAAATCTTTATGAGAAACTGCTTTGTGATGTATGAATTCATGTCACAGGTTTACACCATTGTTTTCATTGTGCTGTTTGATAACACTGTTTTTGTGGAATCCACGACGGGATATTTTGAAGCACTTTGAGGCCTACGGTGAAAAGAAAATATCCTTAGATGAAAACTAGAAAGAATCTTTCTGAGAGACTGCTTTTGATGGGTGAATTCACCTCACAGAGTTACACTGTTCTTTTCATTGAGCAGTTTGCTAACCGTGTTTTGTTGGAATCTGCAATGGGACATTTTGGAGTGCATTGAAGACTAAGGTGACAAAGGAAATATCCTGAGAAAACTAG
>NW_016854808.1:0-2258 GCF_001698545.2 Rhinopithecus bieti | reverse complement strand
TACATATACATCATGGAATACTATGCAGCCATGTAAAAGGATGAGTTCATATCCTTTGCAGAGACATAGATGAAGCTGAAAACCGTCATTCTCAGCAGATTAACAGAGGAACAGAAAACCAAACACCATGTGTTCTCACTCATAAATGGGAGTTGAACAATTAGAACACATGGACACATGGAGGGGAACATCACACATTGGGGCCTATTGTGAGGTGAGGAGACTAGGGGAGGGATTGCATTAGGAGAAATACCTAATATAGATTATGGGTTGATGGGTGCAGCAAACCACCATGGCACGTGTATACCTATGTAACAAACCTGTATGTTCTACATGTGTATCCAAGAACTTAAAGTATAATATAAAATATTGTTATTTTAAGTAAAAGCCAACAAACAAAACCAAAAGGCAAAATTATGAGACTGACTTATTTTAACCTCTATGTGTTTAGTTATTGTAAGCTTGGATTTGTTACAGACTTACGGCAATTATCTAGATACAAAATAAGCATTGTTCTGAAAATAATTAAAATATGCATATATATTTGTCTTCATAACTTATAGCTAGAATATTATACCCAGGAAGCTTTGTTACAAAGTATTTTACCCTGTAAGGAAATGTTTTCTTTAATTCTACTGTAAGCAAGAAATTCTTTGTGGTTGGGGTGGATGCAAAGTTGATACATAATTGTTTAGAAGGCAACTAAACTTGTTTTACTAGTTGTTTAGGTATATGTGTACCCGTTCTTGATTTGGAGGGTTTCACCTTGACCTAATTTTATCCCTCAAAACTGGCCCTTATAATCTTAACGCACCCACCTCTTCTGCAATAACCTCTGGGTCTGGAGGGAGGGTGCTTGTATGGTTTTAGCAGCAGAACATTCACAGTAAAACAGATCCAGGCCTCGTGGGATGCCAAATGAAGGAGATTCATATCTCTGGTACCATGATTTTGGTTTCCTGGAAAGCACAACAAGGAGAGATAAATAACATTTGTAATTTGACAATTATAAGACTAATTTGTATGACCGAACAGGAAAAGGAACCTATTCCATTAGGGCACCAACTAAAAGATGAAGAAAATTATAATCTGGTACTCTCTAGAGAATTACTGTAGCCAATAAATAATGATCTATTCTGCACTCAAAAACAGTTGGGGCTGTGATTTACCATTAAGTGTTATGCTTTTCCCTTGAAACAATTTATCGAGCTGCTTTTTTGTGTGTTAAAGAGATATTATAGCAAGACCATTTTGTGTACAAAGTAAGTTTTAGGCTTATTAAATTTGGTCTGATTATTTTGCATAGAATGCAGCAAGGATTGGCCATAGAGGCTTTTTAAAGTTGGCCTTGCCTGAACTTTACCTACAAATATGCTAGTTTAGTTAAATTCTTAGAAAAATAACTAGTGCCTCCAGTTGTTTCAAGATACTCTCATTGAATTTATGCAGATAACAATATTGTCATAAAATTACAAATTGAATTTTAGAACTTAGACAAAAGTAAACTTGCTTATAAAAACATATGCTACCCAAATAACTTGAAAGCAACATATTTTTTGACCCTTCTTTAACTAGAGCAGCAGCTTTTAAAACAAGATGTTTATTTACCTTGGAAATGCCATTTACAAACCAAGCAGCTCAGGAGAGGTGTCTATTAGGCACTGTAGGATTGAGTAGTTCCTCATAATTAGTCTTTGGAAAGAGTCTCCTGCTTATTAGGTGGCAACATTTTATGTAAACCATTTTTATTTTATCATGGAACTCTTTTGGGAAACATTATTTCCACTAGCATAGGGGGAGCTTCAGTTAATGTTCCGTAGCAAGACAGTAAATGCCCCAAATAGGCGGTGGCTCAAGCCTATAATCCCAGCACTTTGGGAGGCCCAGACGGGCGGGTCACAAGGTCAGGAGATCGAGACCATCCTGGCTAACACGGTGAAACCCCGTCTCTACTAAAAAATACAAAAAACTAGCCAGGCGAGGTGGTAGGCACCTGTAGTCCCAGCTACTCCGGAGGCTGAGGCAGGAGAATGGCGTAAACCAGGGAGGCGGAGCTTGCAGTGAGCTGAGATCCGGCCACTGCACTCCAGCCTGGGTGACAGAGCGAGACTCCGTCTCAAAAAAAAAATTTTTTTATTAAAAAAAAAAAAAAAAATTAAAAACCACAAAAAAAAAAAAAAAAAAAAAAAAAAAAAAAAAAAAAAAAAAAAAAAAAAAAATTAAGAAGCTGAATGATACCAATGTATGTAATGAAACTT
>NW_016854807.1:0-849 GCF_001698545.2 Rhinopithecus bieti | reverse complement strand
CACCGTGTTAGCCAGGATGGTCTCGATCTCCTGACCTCGTGATCCGCCCGTCTCGGCCTCCCAAAGTGCTGGGATTACAGGCTTGAGCCACCGCGCCCGGCCGTATGTATATGTTTATTGTTAATGAAAATACTAAATCCCATGCAGACGAAAGAAAGTAGAGTCCTGGTTCCCAAAAAACCCTCCTGGTACCCAGAGGTTTTCCAGTCCATCCTCAGTACTTACATGTACCAGGTGTGAAGAACATATGAGTTGCCATGTCTAAAACATCCTCTGTGCTTAGTCACACTGTAGTCTCCATCTGGGACAGCCCCCACCCTCCTTCGGAACATACCTCTTCCAATAAGGCTTTCCTGTTACCCAACAAATGTGATTATTCCCTTCTTTAACTACCCTAAGCACACTGGCTTTACTCAAAGGGCTTATTCTGTTCTGATATTACAATTATTTTTGGACTGAGTTTAGTACTGCCAATCTCCCCAGAATATAAATTTCCTCACGACAAAGGACATCTATATTCAACTTTAGATCCCCTCAAATGTCCAAATGCACACTCTGCACTCATGAGGTTCTTAATCTGTTTAATTCTTATGTATCCATTCAGAGTTGGCTTTAGTTGATATCAATTTGAACTTTAAGAAACATATATAAATCAACCAAATATATACATGAAGTTAGAATTAATTTTAAACTGAAGACAAGCCAGTATAATTAGAAGTTTGTTTTTTTTAATTTCACAATGATTTCTGTGGCATTAGATAATAAGGCCCAATAGCAAAGTAATAAATGCAATAACACGGGCAGAAGCAAAACTTAACTTTTACAATTAGCTTTCTTTTTTTTTTTTTT
>NW_016854806.1:0-613 GCF_001698545.2 Rhinopithecus bieti | reverse complement strand
TGAATCTAAAGAAAGTCTAAATTCTGTGAGATGAACACACACATTACAAAGCAATTTCATATATAACTTCTTTCTAGTTTTTGTCTGGGAATATTTGTTTTTTTTCTCATAGGCCTCAATGGGCTCCTAAATGTCCCATTGCAGATTCTCAAAAAAGAGTGTTTCCAACCTGCTGAATCAAAAAAAATATTTTACTCTGTCAGGGTAATCCACATATCACAATGCTGTTTCTCAGGTAGCTTCTTTCTATGTTTTATATGCGGATATTTTGTTTTATCCCATCGGCTGGAGTGGGCTCCCTAATGTCCCTTTGCAGCTCTCTGAGACAAATCTACACATCACAAAGCCGTTACACTGATAGCTTCTTTCTAGCTTTTCTCTGAGGATATACGTATTTTCCCCATTGTCCTCAATGGGCTCCCAAATGTCACTTTGCAGATGCTTCAAAAATATTGTTCCAAACTGCTGAATCAAAAAATGGTTTAACTCTGTGAGATGAATCCACAGATTACATCAGTTTCACACATAGCTTCCTTAGAGTTTCTATATTGGGATATTCAATTTTTCCCCGTAGTCCTCAATGGGCTCCCAAATATTTCTTCACAGATACTCT
>NW_016854805.1:0-752 GCF_001698545.2 Rhinopithecus bieti | reverse complement strand
CTACAGGCGCCCGCCACCTCGCCCGGCTAGTTTTTTGTATTTTTTTAGTAGAGACGGGGTTTCACCGTGTTAGCCAGGATGGTCTCGATCTCCTGACCTCGTGATCCACCCGTCTCGGCCTCCCAAAGTGCTGGGATTACAGGCTTGAGCCACCGCGCCCGGCCCGTTTTCTTCATATTTCTTGTGCTTGGAGTATATTGAGTTTCTAAAATCTGTTGGCTTATAGCTCTCATCAAATTTGGAAGAAAAATGTGGCCATTTTTTTTTCAATTTTTTTTCTCCTTCACTTTTTTTTGGGGGATTATAATTACATGTATATTTGCCTGTTGAAATTGCCCAACAACTCAGTAACACTCTACATATTTTATTGAGTCATTTTTCTCTCTAGTTCTTTTTTGGATAATTTCTATTGCTGTCTTCAAGTTCACTAATCTTTTTTTCCTCTAATGTCTAATATACCATTAATCTTGTCAAGTGTATTTTTCATCTTTAGATCTTCAATTTAAACCTCTTTAATATTTTCCATGTGGCTACTTAACATATTTGGTCTTTTCTTCAGCTTCTTGTCCATGTTAAAGTAAGTTGCAATTGTTTTACTGGGGTTTTCCCCCTATCAGTTCTATCAGCCATGTCATTTCTGCTTGGTGTCTACTTGACTTTTTTTCTTTTCATTATGGGTTGTCTTTTTCCACTTTTCTGCATGGCTAATAATTTTTTTTTTTTTTTTTTTTTTTTTTTTTTTTTTTTTTTTT
>NW_016854804.1:0-612 GCF_001698545.2 Rhinopithecus bieti | reverse complement strand
GGAGACTGGAGCTGTTCCTATTCGGCCATCTTGCTCCGCCCCCTCCGCTGGTTCTAGAACTGCCTTTTCACATCTATTATATATAGAGACATAGCAAGGGAAAAAATATTCAGAGTCTTATGATAGAGAAGTCTTGATCTGTGATCTTGGGAAAAGGTGTTCACATCAAGGATGCCATCTTCTGGGAGAAACTTCTCTGATTAGCTTTAAGGGTTCCAGTGGGTGTACAGTTCCAAGACTGTGGAGGGAAGCTTCTTTGTGGTGAGATTATGAACCCAAGGTTCAAGGTTCCAAAGCTTTGCTACAGTGTGGATATTAAGGGCAGTCTTTCTCTGATGTTCTCAGAAGATCCAATCTTCAGGCTCCAGATTGTGAAGGGTGTTGATTGTTCTCAGTGAATCATAAAACGCTTTTTTTTTACGTGGTGAAAATACACTGTGACATAATAATCTACTGTTATAATGTCAGGTCTTTTGCATAGGAAAGTTTTTATACAACCAGAAAACATGCATTGAAAATGATAATTCAGCGAAATCCCTTTATAAATGTTGAAATGGCCTATTTTTTAAAATTTTATCTATCTATTTATTTATTTATTTATTTATTTATTTA
>NW_016854803.1:0-1458 GCF_001698545.2 Rhinopithecus bieti | reverse complement strand
AAAAAAAAAAAGAAAAGAAAAAAGAAAAAAAATCACAAAAATGACTAAACATCACCCCATCCTGGCTCATCTGAGTGAGGGCTGCTTGTTCTTCAGCCCATTCTCCTTGTCTTCTAGATGAAAATTAAAATACCCAATCATGGAGTCCCCCCTACTCCCTGACAGCATTCAATCCTTGGACTCGCCCCAAAATCACATCACCTAATACAAGGCCAAATTCTATAGTAGGTTCTTTTTTTTTTAGACAGAATCTCGCTCTGTCACCCATCTGGAGTGCAGTAGCATGATCTCTGCTCACTGCAACCTCCCCCCACCAGATTCAAGTGGTTCTCCTGCCCCAGCCCCCCAAGTAGCTGGGATTACAGGCATGCGCCACCACACGCACTAATTTTTGTATTTTTTGTAGAGACGGTGTCCCCTATGTTGGCCAGGCTGGTCTCGAACTCCGGACCTCAAGTGATCCGCCCTCCTCTGCCTCCTGAAAGTGCTGGAATTACAGGTGTGAATCACCGTGCCTGGCCTATAGTAGGTTCTTTCTAACAGCCTGTTACTGAGATGTCCCAGGGTACCCCATGGAGTGTGTTCTCCCTCCTCACTGTAAAGAGTCAATAAACCCAGATTTGTTTGACTGCAGGTGGTCTGCGAATAAAGAGCACTTATATTGTAATAAAAGATCCCGATGTACCCTCAGAGAGATCCTGATAAAGCAGGAGAGACAGATAAACCAATGGATCTCAGTGTGATGAGTAATGTAATAAAACATAACGAGGCACTCCTGGAAGAGCAATAGGTCAGAGAGCCAGGAGGGTCAGCCAAGTCTTCCTGATGCAGGGGACATTCAACTGACTCTTAGGTAGAAGTTAGTCCAGTGAAGAAGGGAGCATTGGATTAGTGGTCAGAGAAAAGTGTTCTAGGCAGAGGGAATAGCAAGTTCAAAGTCGAGAAGCAGAGAACATGGCTAGAACATGACAGAGATCAAGAAGGGACTCTCCACAAGTTCAAAGGGTCTTGTGTGCACAGGGTCCATTGCAGGGTGCTATGACACTTTGTTTTTTTACTTTATTTATTACTATTTTTTGAGACAGTGTCTCACTTTCTCGCCCAGACTGGAGTGCAGTGGCGTGTTCTTGGCTCACCACAACCTCCGCCTCCCGGGTTCAACCAATTCTCCTGCCTCAGCCTCCTGAGTAGCTGGGACTACAGGCATGCACCACCATGCCCAGCTAGTAGAAATGGGGTTTCACCATGTTGGCCAGGCTGGGACCTCAAGTGATCCACCTGCCTCGACCTCCCCAAGAGCTGGGATTACAGGCCTGAACCACTGTGCTGGCCCTGGCCTTTTTTTTTTTTTTTTTTTTAATGTGGGTTATTTAGAGAAAGCCTGTACTGTCAGATGGCAGGACCAGGAATACATTTAGGCTGAGAATGGGGTTGTGGAGGTGAGTGCTGTTGAGGAAT
>NW_016854802.1:0-1455 GCF_001698545.2 Rhinopithecus bieti | reverse complement strand
GTTCTAACCGGTTGTCTAGCTTCACCTCCTGTTTCTATGGATTGTTTTTGTAACCAGCTTTTGCTGCAACTGTTACTGCTGATTAATATCTTGCTAACCATAGGTTATGGAAAGACTGTGTTTCTGTTTTAAGACTCTGTTAGAAATTACTGATGCACACACTATATTTTAAATTCTTACCTTTGTATACTGTATTTGTGCATACAGATGTTATGTTAAAGAATCACTTCATCCCCATGTGACCATCTCACCTCATAATGAAATGACCCTAAATCCCTCACTAACCTACCCCCACCCTCACTATACTTAATATTCAATGCTGGTATATCCAGTGCATTTTTGGCCCCGTGGAACCAGAAGGCGGCGACCCCCCGTGGACCCAGCTTTCACTATCTTTTGTGTGTCTATTATTTCTCGACCTGCCAATCCACCTGGGAACAAAGAGAGAGCCCCATTGAATTGCAGGCTGCTGGCCAGATCCTGCAATAGAAACCATTTATTTTTTTTTTTCTACAAGGCCTCTGGGTATGCCCGGAAGACATTTTCCCCATTGTGTTGATGATTAACATGTGGCTTCTCATTACTTATGCAAATTTCTGCAACAGGCTTGAATTCCTCTCCAGAAAATGGGTTTTTCTTTTTTATTCATCATCAGGCTATGAATTTTCTGAAATGTTATGTTTTGCTTCCCTTTTAAACATAAATTGCAATTCCAAACCATATCTTTGTGAATACATAAAACTGAATGCTTTTAAGAGCACACAAGTCACTTCCTGAACACTTTACTGCTTAGACATTTCTTCCACCAGCTACCCTAAATCATCTCTATCAAGTTCCAAGTTCCACAGATATCTAGGTTAGGGACAATTGCCACCAATCTCTTTGCTAAAGTATAGCAAGAATCACCTTAATTTCAGTTCCCAACAAATTCCTCATTTCCATTTGAGACCACCTCAGTCTGGACTTTGTTGTCCATATCATTATCAGCATTTTGGTCAAAGCCATTCAACAAGTCTCTAGGATGTTCCAACATTTCCCACATGTTCCTGTCTTCTTCTGAGGACTCCACACGGTTCCAGCTTCTGCTAATTACCCATTTCCAAAGTTGATTCCACATTTTGGGGGTCCTTATAGCAGCTCCCTACTATCTCCTGATACCAATTTATTTTATTAGTCTGTTCTCACTCTATCTACTTAATTTTCATCATATTTCTTCCTTAATTATTTTGGAGGTAAACATACCTTTAAAATTAATACATTTAGTGTGGAGTGGAAACAGTATTTTCACTTGAGCAGATGATGCTTAGGTGAAAACTCCTAATTTTTCGTCCTTAAATTAAGAGCGATCATGTATAAACTAGTAAATACCAGACACTCCTCTGAGTCCATCACGTATCAATGTATTTAATGTTCACAAAACATGATGAAGTAAAATTTTTTTTCCATTTTGGAGAT
>NW_016854801.1:0-1457 GCF_001698545.2 Rhinopithecus bieti | reverse complement strand
TCTGACAAAGGGCTAATATCCAGAATCTACAAGGAACTTAAACAAATTTATGACAAAATAGTAAACAATTCCATTAAAAAGTGGGCAAGGGATATGAACAGACACTTCTCAAAAGAAGACATTTATGTGGCCAACAAACAAGAAAAAAAGCTCATCATCACTGGTCATTAGAGAAATGCAAATCAAAACCACAATGAGATACCATCTCACACCAGTTAGAATGCCAATCATTAAAAAGTCTGGCAACAACAGAGGCTGGAGAGGATGTGGAGAAACAGGAAAGCTTTTGCACTGTTGGTGGGAATGTAAATTAGTTCAACCATTGTGGAAGACAGTGTGGTGATTCCTCGAGGATCTGGAACCAGAAATACCATTTGACCCAGCAATTGCATTACTGGGTACATACCCAAAGGATTATAAATCATTCTACTATAAAGACACATGCACACGTATGTTTTTTGCAGCACTATTCCCAATAGCAGAGATTTGGAACCAACCCAAATGCCCATCATTGATAGACTGCATAAAGAAATGTGGCACATGTACACCACGGAATACTATGCTACCATAAAAAGGATGAGTTTATGTTCTTTGCAGGAACTTGGATGAAGTTGGATACCATCATTCTCAGCAAACTAACACAGTAACAGCACACCGAACACCACATGTTCTCTCTCATAAGTGGGAGTTGAACAATGAGAATACATGGACACAGAGAGGGGAACATCACACGCCAGGGCCTGTTGGAGGGTGGGGGACTAGTGAAGGGATAGCATTAGGAGAAATACCTAATGTAGACGATGTGTTGATGGTGCAGCCAACCACCGTGGCACATGTGTACCTATGTAACCAACCTGCACATTCTGTGCATATATCCCATAACTTAAAGAATAATAAAAAATAAAAAATAAATAAACTCTCTGGAAAAAAATGTTTTGCCACAGTAAGTATCATCTTAAGATATTTCTCTGAACCTCTCCCTTCCTTTTTCTTTCCCTTCTCCCTTTTCCCTTCCTCTTCACAAATATTAGATTTTATGTATGATATACAGAAATATTGATTACTTTATTATATTTAATTTTTAGATGACCCTAAATCTATTTATGATGTCTGTAAATAAGAGGGATGGTGTTTGACTTGTTCAAAATACAGTAGAATCTCACATATAAACAGCCAAAGGTCAGGCGCGTTAGCTTACACCTGTAATCCCAGCACTTTGGGAGGCTGAGGTGGGCAGACAATCTGAGGTTGGGAGTTAAAGACCAGCCTGACCAACATGGAGAAACCCCATCTCAACTAAAAATACAAAAAAATCAGCCAGGCGTGGTGGCGCATGCTTGTAATCTCAGCTATTTGAGAGGCCAAGGCAGGAGAATCACTTGAACCTGTAGGCGGAGGTTGTGGTCAGCCGGTATCAGGCCATTGCACTCTAGCCTGGGCAACAAGAGTGAAAGCTC
>NW_016854800.1:0-589 GCF_001698545.2 Rhinopithecus bieti | reverse complement strand
AAATTAATTTAAAAAGAGAATATATACTATCAAGTAATTAAGAGGAAAATATAGACTTGAAAGTTTATCTATTATTTTAACTATTTCTCATGTTCTTCTCTCCTTCAGAAGGATCTGGTATCATTTCCTTTAAGCATGACAAACGTCTTTTAGCACTTTTACAACTGGAATATTTCTTGAAATTTAGCATTGCTAGTTCTGCTGGAAATAAACTCCCTTCATTTCTTTCATCTGAAAATATTTTTGTGTAGTTATTATTCCTATTTAGAACATTTTATCTGGATATAAAATTCTGGGTTGACAGATTTTTTTCGTTTTCTTTCACCACCTTACATATGTTATTTCACTAACTTCTGGACTCTATTGTTTGATGAAGTCATCAGTCATTTGAATAATTGCTTCCTTATATACAATGTATCATTTTTCTCTGTTTTGAAGACTTTCCCTTCATCTTTGGTTTTCATCAGTTTGACTGTAATGTGCTTAGACATGTCAATTTATTCTACAATTTATTGAAATTCTTGAAACTGTAAATTTGTATCTTTTATCAAATTTGGAAACTTTTCTAGCATTATGATTTTTTTTTTTT
>NW_016854799.1:0-613 GCF_001698545.2 Rhinopithecus bieti | reverse complement strand
TTTTTTATTTATGTATTTTTTGAGATGGAGTTTTGCTCGTCACCCAGGCTGGAGTGCAATGGCGCAATCTTGGCTCACTGCAACCTACGCCTCCTGGGTTCAAGTGACTCTCCTGCCTCAGACTCCCAAGTAGCTGGGATTATAGGCACAAACCACCACGTCTGCCATTTTTTTTGTATTTTTAGTAGAGGTGGGGTTTCACCATGTTGGCCAGGCTGGTCTCCAACTCCTGACCTCAGGTGATTCCACCTGCCTCGGCCTCCCAAAGTGCTAGGATTACAGGCATGAGCCACTGTGCATGGCAAGACCTCATCTCTTAAGAGAAGTTAGCCAGCCATGGTGGCTGGCACCTATGGTCTCAGCTACTCAGGAGGCTGAGGCAGGAGGATCACTTGAGCCCATGAATTTGAGGCTAAAGTGAGCTATGATGCCCACCACTGCCCTCCAGCTCCAGCCTAGGCAGAGTGAGACCATCTCTTGGGGAAAAAAAAAAAAAAAAAAAAAAAAAAGCACAAACACGAGTGAAGCCCCTCTGGGTTGACAGCAGTCCCTGTGCTGTTCTTTATCAACTTGTAACTTGCGACAAGTTACTTAACCATCCTTTTCATCATCT
>NW_016854798.1:0-1312 GCF_001698545.2 Rhinopithecus bieti | reverse complement strand
AATTGCTTTTTAAAAAAACACAAAAGCTAGAAAGAATTCTACTGGAAAATTTCAAAACTAATATGCAGATAATCATTTAATTTAATCATAGAACAGAGGTCAGCTATCTTTTTTTATAAAGAGCCATTCAGCAAATATATATGCTTTGTAGGCCATATACATTATCTGTTGGATATAGCTTCTAAGTTTTTTCTTTTTTTGTACACCCCTTCAAAATTAAAAAAATATATATATTTTAACTTGGAGGTCCATACAAAAACGGCTGAAGACCAAATTTGACTCAGGGCTCTAATTCACTTATCCTTATTCTTTCTATAAATCAGGAAATCTATAAAAGTGTTCTGGGATAGAAAGTCATCTGCAAAATGTAATCACATTCAATATCTTAATAATATTCTTCTCTAACTTGACATACTGATTCTAAATTCTAACTTCTCTCTGGAAGACAGAATGATGTCAGAATGACAGAATAAGAGAATCTCACTTATGTTCTATCATAGCAACAGCAACTTAGCAGTGTTCCACAGACAAAAGTGTATTTGTGGGAGCTTTATAATCAGGGTTGTAAAACTCTGGTGAAGCTCAAGACTGAGGAGGGCCATTTTTAAAAGGCAGATTATTTCCCAGGCAGTCACACCAACTGTGGTATTTTGAAGAAAATGAGCAAAATTGAAATTCTTTAGTCATATAAACCAGAAAAAAGAGAGAGAGGACTCAAACGAATAGAATTATAAGTGAAAAAAAAATAGACATTACAATGACACCACAGAAATACGAAGAATAAATAAGAGACCATTATGAACAACAAATTGGATAAGTTACATAAAATAGATAAATTATTAGAAACATAAAACCTACCAAAACTGAATTATAAAGAAATACAAACTATGAATAGGCTCATAACTAGTAAAAGATTGAATCAATAACTAAAATCTCCCTGAAAGAAAATTCCAGAAACAGAGGGCTTCACAGTTTAATTGAACTGCCAAGCATTTAAATAATTAATATCAATCTTTCCAAACTCTTCCAAAAAATTTAAAAGAAGGGAACAATTCCGAACTCACTTTATAGGTGAACATTACCATCAGACCAAAAGCCAGAAAACGATACTACAAGAAAAGAAAATTACAGGCCAACATCCTTGATGAATATAGATGCAAAATTCTCAACAAAATACTAGCAAATTGAATCCCACAACAAATTTTAAGTTTTGTTTATTTTCTCATTTAATTTTTAAATTTTAATTAATTAATTAATTTTAAGACCAGGCTATGTGACTGGCTAATTTTTATATTTTTGGTAGAGATGTGCT
>NW_016854797.1:0-847 GCF_001698545.2 Rhinopithecus bieti | reverse complement strand
CCTAAAAAAATTATGACTTATCTTAATATAAACATATAAAATTATCCTTTTAATTTTTTAACAGATAATGCATTAATTATTATTGCTAGTTTTAAGTCTGTAGATCAATTAAAACCACAGTTTTAATTAAAATGTATGTCAACTTAATGTTTAATATGAAAGGAATGCTATACATGATATATGTTAATATACTCTTATCATTACCATTAGAGTGGCAGATATTGTCAAATGTTATTAGATAATCTGCCATTTAAAAAAATAAAATATTCCATTTATATAATTGAAGGTTAGTTCCTTATAAATACATTTTCTTTATAAGATAATCAGCCTTTTGGGTTTCTTTTGGCTATATACACTGTGAGTACTTTTTCCATTGTCTGTTTTACAACATATAAAAGTTATATGTTTAATACAGATTTTTGACTTGTTTGCATATGTGTTTGTATATATGTGTGTGTTATTTATGTGTACATAGACTACATTTATATACATATGCACATTTGGATGTTACTCATGATGTGTATGTGTGTTTAATCTGTAATAGTATTAATTTATTTGCATGAAATACATAAATAACAAATGTTGGTTCTTTTGTGTCATATACAGAGGATTTTCCACCTAAAATTTATAAAATTAACATACATATTTTCTCCTTAACATGCAATTTAATTTAGTCTTTACTATTAAAACTGTGCCCATTCGTACTTTATTTTTCCATCTAGAATTGGAATTCACTTACCTCAGTTGTGTGGGTCAATAAATTGCTTTTATTTTGTAAGCAATTTCAAGCCCAGTGTTCTGTTATCTGCAACTGAAAATAAAAAAAAAAAAAAAAATCCTAACCTGT
>NW_016854796.1:0-550 GCF_001698545.2 Rhinopithecus bieti | reverse complement strand
TCTTCTCCAGGCTCCCAAAGGACTCCCAGGTGCAAGCGATTCTCCTTGAGAATAAACCCCTACATCCTAACATTTCCAGCATTACAATTAAAGGAACTGCTCGTGTCTCTATTCCACCCACTGAGAAGTGAGGTTCTTGGAGGCTGGGGCCTCATCTTATGTACCCCTATATCTGCAGATCTTGGTTCACAGTAGGTTTTTTGTAAGTTCCCTGCCTTAAATTGAACTGAACTTCTGACCTTTTCTCTGCCTAAGCTCCCAGTTTTTGGAAAGATGGAGTTGGAGAGAGAAAGAGCATGCTCCTGACTGGCCAGATTCACTGAATCAACCCCGAGGCTCCAAAGGGTGACAGATAGTACAGTCAGATCACATCGCATCTGAATTCCCACCCAGATGTCTGGGTTCTCTAAAATTCCCTTTACCCCAGAGTTATTTCTTACCTTCTGAAGATCCAACAGCAACATCAAGTGAAATGGTATTTTGGAGACATTTGTGAACTATAAAGAGACACATAGCATTGACTTATTGTATACCAGGTATATTAATTAAT
>NW_016854795.1:0-1312 GCF_001698545.2 Rhinopithecus bieti | reverse complement strand
AAAAAAAAAAAAATGCATTTATTCAGCTTCCTCTCTTGCCACTCTCTACGTTATGCTTTTTATTTTCTTAAAAGGGTGGGAGTAACACACCTATTTCCTCTTTTTAAAATGTTATTAATATTTTATTAATGCCTACTATCTTGTCTAGCCAAACAAACCATCTTACTCAGTGAAGTATTAATATAGATTTTCATTTTCAGTTCCATGATAAAGCCAGAAACGAATAGCACTAAGAAAAAAGTCTACTTTCACTTTTTATTATTTCTATACCTGCACTGAGAAATATTTGTATCTAGACTAGAATAAATGGACAGGAGGATAAGGGTCATAGGTAAACTGAGTAAATACAGAGTTGTTAGAAAAAGCTATTTAGACTCCTAAATAACTAGAAAAGATATTCCTCAGATTGGGGTGAAAGGGAAGCTTATGCTTGAATTGTTAAAAGTCAGTAAAACCCATCTGGGAGGATCATATAAGAAGGAATACAAACAGCCTCCAGACTGTTCATCAAAGAAAATTAACATTTGCTGAGTGTATAAGGCCAACATTGCATTGCCATAAGGAAATATCCAAGAATGGGTAATTTATAAAGAAAAGAGGTTTAATCAGTTCACAGTTCTGCAAGCTGTACAGGAAGCATAACACCAGCATATGCCTCTGGAGAGGCCTCTGGAAGCTTACAATCATGGCAGAAGGTGAAGTAGGAACTTGCACCTCACTTGGCAAAAGTAGGAACAAGAGAGAGAGCAGGAAGGGGCCACACACATTTAAATGACCAGATCTCACAAGAACTCACTGGCTATCACAAGGACAGCACCAAGGGGACAGTGCTAAGTCATTCGTGAGAAATTCAAGCCCATGATCCAATCACGTCCGACCAGACCCCATCTCCAACATTGAGATTTACATTTCAATATGAGATTTGGGTGGAGACACACATCCAAACTATATCAATGAGGAAGCCCATTCTTGTGAACATCCAGCTTACGTTTTGAAACTACAAGAGAAGTAGACGGTTCCAATGTACTGATATTTGTGATTTCCAGGCTTACTGCCATATAATTTTGGCCCATAAAGTGAATGTTCTTTCTGATTTGGCA
Source organism: Rhinopithecus bieti (assembly GCF_001698545.2). Lineage (NCBI taxonomy): Eukaryota > Metazoa > Chordata > Mammalia > Primates > Cercopithecidae > Rhinopithecus > Rhinopithecus bieti. The sequence goes on along the minus strand of NW_016854795.1, from coordinate 212 downwards.
TTGTGCATTCATAAAGTTAGCAAAAAATAAGTCAATATTATAGTCATTTCTGTGCCTGGGTAGCACAAGTGGACAAATCTGATGGAATCACATAAGTGGTGACAGCAACACACAACACTAGTATACAGAGTTTCAAGAAACATGTTGGAAGTGCATATTCATCACTCACTCAGCTTGATTGACTGCAGTAAATCCACTCCAGTAGTGATTAA
>NW_016854794.1:0-752 GCF_001698545.2 Rhinopithecus bieti | reverse complement strand
TAGGGGTGTGTGTAGGGGTGTGTGTGAGGGTGTGTCTAGGTGTGTATGGAGGGGGGTGTGGGTGTGGAGGCGTGTGTGTATGTAGTATCTGTCTGTATGTAGGGTGTGTGTGTAGGTGTATGTGTGTATGTAGGGGTATGTAGGAGTGTATGTGTGTATGTAGGGTGTGTCTAGGTGTATGTGTGTATGTAGGGGTGTGTGTGTAGGTGTATATGTGTGTAGGTGTGTGTAGGGGATGTGTATGTAGGGTGTGTGTAGGTGTGTGTGTATGTGGGGTGTGTGTAGGTGTATGTGTGTATGTAGGTGTGTATATGTAGGGTGTGTATGTATGTGTGTGTCTGTATGTAGAGGTGTGTATGTAGGGGTGTGTGTATGTAGGGTGTGTGTAGGTGTGTGTGTAGTGGGTGTATGTAGGGTGTGTTTAGGTGTGTGTAGGTGTATGTGTGTGTAGGTATGTTTCTGTAGGTGTGTATGTAGGGTGTGTGTATGTAGGGGTGTGTATGCAGGGTGTGTGTGTGTATGTAGGTGTGTGTATGTAGGGTGTATGTGTGTAGGTGTATGTGTGTATGTAGGGGTGTGTATGTAGGGGTGTATGTGTGTATGTAGGGTGTGTGTAGGTGTATGTGTGTGTGTATGTGTGTGTGTAGGGGTGTATGTACATGTAGGGGTGTGTGTGTAGGGGTGTATGTACATGTAGGGGTGTGTGTGTAGGGCGTCATGTAAATGGAGGGGTGTGTGTGTAGGGGGGTATG
>NW_016854793.1:0-747 GCF_001698545.2 Rhinopithecus bieti | reverse complement strand
GGACTAGCAGGATCACATACCCTGAAAACAAAGATGCTTTACTTTGGCAAGGGGAGGGGTGCTGCTGTCACCATGATGTGATCAGCTGAAGGAGACTCGCTACCTGCAGATGCTGGAGAGATGCCTGCTTGCTTCTCAAATGCACAGAGGAGAAAGTGACGATCTGAGCTAAGGCTGGGAATGCTCTATAGCTCTCCATAAGGAATCACCCAGTGGTGGGGTGAGAATCTTCACAATGAGTTGCCTGGGAATATGAGGTTCAGTGGACATCACGTGGCAAGAAAGGCTTCTGGGTTTCAGACAAGCAGATCTCCCAAGTGGCCCTAAGGACAACCCCAACACAATCTCCATGTAAATCCCCTGTCCCATGAACTTCATGCCAGCCAGCGTGCCCCTCTCCACCCGCTCCTGCGGCCACCACCCTCTGACTTCAGACCTTTGCTATCCTGAATAAAGCCTCCCGCACCTCAGTCAGAGTCTGCAGCTCCACCCCAGGCCCCAGCATCAGGCTGGGAATTCAGCAAGCCCCAGAGGCCCCAGCCAACTCCCTGGCTTCACAAGGCCTTCCTGTTCAGAGGCAATGAGGAAGTCTCGGTGTCTTTATCCCAGCCAGTTCCTCCCCACAGGGCCAGTGCCCTCACCGTCACCATTGGAAACTGCCCCTCTAAATCACTGATTCAAACACTCCACACTGGCCACCCCTTCCCCACTTCAGTTCTCTGGGGATAGTTTCTCCTAGATGTCTCA
>NW_016854792.1:0-1452 GCF_001698545.2 Rhinopithecus bieti | reverse complement strand
AAATATGATAATGATATGTTGGTTTTAAACTACTGAATACCATTAATAAATATTACATTCTCAATATTATTATTTGTAAAAGATATCTTTTAATTATATGGTCACTAATTCACAAAACACTTCTGTATAAGTTAACATTTGTGACCTTATACAATCATTTATATGTTTAAAGTGACTTAATTCTATTACATAATCCTAAACATAATTTATTAGGGAATTAAATTTAGCCCACATATATAAATTTAACTTTGTACATATGTGATGGAAAGATATTCACACACTTGACATTAGATTTATCTATTGAGGCCAATTATTTTATTACTTTTCTTAGATTTTCAGTTACAGTATACTTGACTCATGGAGCTTTAGGATAGGAATGACTTAATTTACCATATCTAATGTCCAACAGAGGTGGATTTGCATGAAGAGGTCTTATTATTAAAACTGTCTTGTTTTCTTTGAGTCTTTAATATTTCATAACTTTTTACCCTCAGATACACATACTCATTCTTAGCTACCAATGAAAGCCTCTTTTTCCTTTTTGTTCCAATGTGTGTGTGCGTGCAAACATATGCATGTGTTTATGTATATGGATGTATGTGTACATGTGAAAATGTATGTATATGTGTTTCTGTATACACATGCAAATCAGTGTTTTTATATTCAAATATATATCCACATATATACAGGCATATATATATATATATATCTCCATCCCAATGAAATAATTTTAATTGGCCTAGCTTGAATAGTTTGCGTATCCCAAAATTAGGGAGCAGGGCAAATTGCTTTGAAGTTTCATTATAAGTCTTGGAATGGGGAAAGAGAACTTTGTGAAGAACAGTGTGCTATTCCAAAAATGGTGGGACAGACTAAACAACATACACATATTTGGAAAATAGGGCATGAGTTGATAATAGGCAAAATATAAGTCTAGGAAGGAAGCAGGTCCAAATCATAGGAGACTTTACATGCTTAAAGACTTTGAATTAGATTTGATGAACTTCAACAGCCAAACTGTGTGAATTGTTAACAGATTTTATCAATTGAGGAAATATAGCTAGAGTTTAAGGAGAGAAATAAGCCTTGTTTTGGTCTTGGAAAATTGGATGTATAATGTGATTTTCATAGACAATGGGATAAAGACAGATGTAAAGGATAAGGCGACAATAAGTTACAATTTTAACCATTTAATTTGCATAAATAATTTTATTGCTTTGAAAACATACTTTACTAAAATTAAATCACTGTATAACGATTTCAGGTTATAGAAAATACTTGTGATAGTTCAATCTCCTATTCTTTACAGGACTGTTTTAGAGATTTTATTTTGTAAAAGAGTTCAGAACCAACAATATAATTATTTTATTCTTGCTTCAAAACTAATTTCATCTCATAAGAACAAAATGCTAGATATGTAAATGAAGAAAAAAAATTTAACGATGCTGTCAA
>NW_016854791.1:0-2103 GCF_001698545.2 Rhinopithecus bieti | reverse complement strand
TGCAGTGAAAAGAAAGGTGTAACTCTGTGAGATGAATTCACACATTACAAAGAACTTTCTCAGAAAGTCTTTCTAGTTTTTATCTGTGGATATTTCCTTTGTCACCATAGGCTTCAATGTGATCCGAAATATCCCTCCTCATATTACCCAAAAACAGTGCTACCAAGCTGTTCCATGAAAAGAATGGTGTAACTCTGTGGGATGAATTCACATATCACAATGCAGTTTCTCACAAAACATCTTTCTAGTTTTTAATCTGAGGATATTTCCTTTTTCACCATAGGACTCAATGTGCTCCCAAATATTCCCTTGTAGATGCCACGAAAACAGTGTTAGCAAACTGCTCCATGAAAAGAAAGGTGTCTCTGGCGGTGGCTGAGATGGCGAAGGCTGCAGCGGCAGCGACAGCTCTGGGGTTTGTGTCTCGGGCTGTGTCGGCTGCCGCTGCTGCTCGGGCCTGGTATGTACAGATGGCTGATTAGGATTCTCGGCACCATTTTCTGTTTCTGTGACTGGCCGGTGCCCCCTGCCCGGGCCCTCCTGAAGAGGCAGCACTCAGACAGCACTCTGTTTTCTACAGTGGACTCTGATGAAATACTAGCCAAAAGACCAAGATTAGACTGCTTTATTCACCAAGTGAAAAACAGTCTCTACACTGCTGCCAGCTTATTTGGATTCCCATTCCAGCTGACCACAAAGCCCATGGTAACTTCTGCTTGTAATGGAACACAGAATGTGGCCTCTTCAGGAGAGGTATTTTCGAACTCTTCATCTTGTGAACTGACAGGTTCTGAATCCTGGAACAACATGCTGAAACTGGGTAATAAATCTCCTAATCGAATAAGTGACTATCCAAAGATCAGAGTGACAGTACCCCGAGATCAGCCACGCAGAGTCGTGCCTTCCTTTGGTTTTACTTTGAACTCAGAAGGCAATAATAGAAGACCAGGTGGCCATCGCCATAGCAAAGGTAATCCAGAGAGTTCTTTAATGTGGAAACCTCAGGATCAGTCTGTAACAGAGATTATTTCTGAAGAGAGTGGCAAGGGTCTAAGGCGTCCCCATTATACTGTGGAGGAGGGTGTTCAAAAAGAGGAAAGAGAGAAGTACTGAAGGTTATTGGAACGACTTAAAGAAAGTGGTCATGGAAAATCTGTCTGTTCTGTAACTTCAGGTTATCATAGTTCTCAAATAAGTCAGATGGACACATTAAAGACCAAAGGCTGTGGGGAAGAGCAAAATCACGGAGTCAAAACAACTCAGTTTGTTCCAAAGCAATATAGACTTGTTGAAACAAGGGGACCTCTATGTTCATGAGAAGTGAAAAGAGGTGTTCAAAGGGGAAAATTTATGATACGGAGAAGATGATTGGAATCAGATTTGAAAATGAAAGTAGGAGGGGATACGAACTGGAGCCCGACCTATCAGAAGAAGTGTCGGCCCGACTCCGCCTGGGCAGTGGAAGCAATGGCTTATTCAGCAGGAAAGTGTCAATTGAGACAAAGGAAAAGAATTGCTCAGGCAAAGAGAAGGACAGAAGAATGGACGATCTCCTTGAACTTACAGAGGACATGGAAAAGGAAATCAGTAATGCCCTAGGCCATGGCCCACAGGTTGAAATCCTAAGTTGTGCTTTCAAATTGCAAATTACTCGAGGAGATATTCAGACATTAAAGAGCTACCACTGGCTCAATGATGAAGTCATTAATTTTTACATGAATCTTCTGGTGGAAAGAAATAGAAAGCAAGGCTATCCGGCACTTCATGTATTTAGTACTTTCTTCTATCCTAAATTAAAGTCTGGGGTTACCAAGCAGTGAAACGATGGACCAAAGGGGTAAATCTCTTTGAACAAGAAATTATTCTGGTGCCTAATCATCGGAAGGTACATTGGAGCCTGGTAGTGATAGACTGAAGAAAAAAGTGTCTTAAATACCTGGATTCTATGGGACAAAAGGGCCACAGGATCTGTGAGATTCTCTCTCGGTATTTACAGGATGAAAGTAAGACCAAAAGAAAGAGTGATCTGAATCTTTTAGAGTGGACCCATTACAGCATGAAACCACATGAAATTCCTCAACAGTTGAATGGGAGTGATTGTGG
>NW_016854790.1:0-2102 GCF_001698545.2 Rhinopithecus bieti | reverse complement strand
GGTGAAACCCCGTCTCTACTAAAAAATACAAAAAAAAAACCCAACTAGCCGGGCAAGGTGGCGGGCACCTGTAGTCCCAGCTACTCGGGAGGCTGAGGCAGGAGAATGGCGTAAACCCGGGAGGCGGAGCTTGCAGTGAGCTGAGATCCGGCCACTGCCCTCCAGCCTGGGCGACAGAGCGAGACTCCGTCTCAAAAAAAAAAAAAGAAAAGAAAAAAATATATGTATATATATGTGTATATCTAATTATAATTTTAATAATATGTAATTCTAATCTAGTGGTTTTTAAGGTTTTCACAGGGTTGTGCGACCACCATCACTATCTACTTTCAGAATATTTTCATCACTTCATAAGGAACCTCATACCCATTAGCTGCCACTCTTCCTTTCCCCGCTCCCCCCGCCCCTGGCAAGCACTTCTCTGCTTTCTGTCTCTCTGAATTTGCCTGTTCTGGACATTTCCTATAAGTGGAATCATACATTATGTAGTCTTTTGTGACAGATGACCTTCACTTCCCACAATGTCTTCAAGGTTTTTCCATGTGATAACCTGTGTCAATACATCATTCTGTTGCATGGATGAATCACATTCCATTGTATGGCAGATCATATTTTGTTTGTTCATTCATCAGTGGATGGACACTTGTGTTGTTTCCATTTTTTGGCTTTTAGGAATAATGCTAGTATAAACATTTGTGTACAAGTTTTTGTGTGGACATAATGTTTCATTTCTTTTGGTGCTACACCCAGGAGTGGAATTGCTCTGTCCTGTCATATGGTAACTTGGTGTTTCATATTTTGAGGAACTGCCAAACTGTCTTCCAGAGTGGCTGCACCATTTCACATTCCCATTAGTAATACATGAGGGTCTTAATTTCTCCACATCTTTTTTTTTTTTTTTTTTTTTTGAGACGGAGTCTCGCTCTGTCGCCCGGGCTGGAGTGCAGTGGCCGGATCTCAGCTCACTGCAAGCTCCGCCTCCCGGGTTCCCGCCATTCTCCTGCCTCAGCCTCCCAAGTAGCTGGGACTACAGGCGCCCGCCACGTCGCCCGGCTGGTTTTTTGTATTTTTTAGTAGAGACGGGGTTTCACCGTGTTAGCCAGGATGGTCTCGATCTCCTGACCTCGTGATCCGCCCGTCTCAGCCTCCCAAAGTGCTGGGATTACAGGCTTGAGCCACCGCGCCCGGCCCTTCTCCACATCTTTAACATTTATGATTGTCTTTTTAACTTTAGCTATTCTAGTGAGTGAGAAGTGGTATCTCACTCTGATCTGATTTGCATTTCCCTAATAATTAATGATGTTGAACTCAGTGTCTTTGTTAAATGCAGAAATAACCAAATAAATTTCCAGATTAAATCACCACATCAACATTTTTATATTATTAATTTGAACAATTAATATTTTAGTTATTTTCTGATTACAGAAGCAGTATATACTAAAATGATTATTCCCCAAATCAGGGTAATCCTTTGAGGGGAAGAGAGAGAAAGCCAGGATCGGAGAAGAGGGACACTGGTCATTTAGAGCGATGGCATGGCCAGGCCCAGTGGCTCACGCCTTTAATCCCAGCACCTTGGGAGGCCAAGATGGGAGGATCACTTGAGGTCAGGAGTTTGAGACCAGCCTAGCCAATATGGTGAAACACTGTCTCTACAAAAATACAAAAATTAGCTGGGCATGGTGGTGGGCGCCTGTAATCTCGGCTACTTGGGAGGCTGAGCAGGAGAATCCTTTGAATCCTGGAGGCAGAGGTTGCAGAGAACCAAGATTACAACCACTGCACTCCAGACTGGGGAACAAGGGCAAAACTCCATCTTAAAAAAAAAAAAAAAAAAAGCCAGGCACAGTGGCTCATGCCTGTCATCCCAGCACTTTGGGAGGCCGAGGCGGGCAGATTATGAGGTCAGGAGTTCAAGACCAGCCTGGCCACCATGGTGAAACCCCATCTCTACTAAAAATACAAAAATTGGCTGGGTGTAGTGGTGCGTGCCTGTAATCCCAGCTACTCAGGAGGCTGAGGCAGGAGAACTGCTTGAACTGGGACCCAGGAGGCAGAGGATGCAGTGAGCCAAGATCATGCCATTGTACTTCAGCCTGGAC
>NW_016854789.1:0-751 GCF_001698545.2 Rhinopithecus bieti | reverse complement strand
TATATATAAATACATATATATATATATATTTGAGATGTAGTCTTGCTCTGTCGTCCAGGTTGGAGTGCAGTGGCAAGATCTTGGCTCATTGCAACATCCGCCTCCTGGGTTCAGATGATTCTCCTGCCTCAGCCTCCCGAGTAGCTGGGAATACAGACACATGCCACCACGCCTGGTTAATTTTTTTTGGTATTTTTAATAGAGACGAGGTTTCACCATGTTGGTCACGCTGGTCTCAAACTCCTGACCTCAGGTGATCTGCCCGCCTCTGCCTCCCAAAGTGCTGGGATTACAGGCGTGAGCCACCACTCCAGGCCTTTATTATTGTTTTATTAGAGAGAGGTGTCTCACTATGTTGCTCAGACTGGCTTCAAACTCTTGGGTTCAAGGAATACTTCTGCCTTGGCCTCCCAAAGTGCTGGGATTACAGGCATGAGCTTTCGCTTCTGGTCCCAGAGTGCATTTTCTTTTTCTTCCTTTTTTTTTTTTTTTTTGAGACGAAGTCTTGCTCTGTTTCCCAGGCGAGAGTGCAGTGGCACGATCTTGGCTCAATGCAACCTCTGCCTCCCGGGTTCAAGCAATTCTCCTCCCTCAGCCTCCTGAATAGCTGGGATTACAGGCGGGCGCCACCACAACTGGCTTTTTTTTTTTTTTTTTTCAGTAGAGATGGGGTTTCACCATGTTGGCCAGGGTGGTCTGAAACTCCTGACCTCAGGTGATCTCCCTGCCTCAGTCTCCCAAAGTGCGGGGA
>NW_016854788.1:0-1652 GCF_001698545.2 Rhinopithecus bieti | reverse complement strand
GGGAGGGAGAGGAGGGGAGGGTAGGAGAGGGGAGGGGAGGGGAGAGGAGGGGATGGGATGGGAAGGGAGGGAGAGGGAGGGAGAGAGGGAGGGAAGAGAGGAAAGGAGGGAGGGAAAAGGAGGAGGGAAGGAGGGAGGGAGGGAGGGAAGGGAGGAAGGAAGATATGTATGTGTATATTTTTATCTATGTCTATGTCTAGACGGGTCAGCACAAATATTGAATTCACACTATATACTGTGACCTGCAACAGACACTGAGGATGCTAACATGGATGTGAGACCAGTAATTAGCCTGGAAGAGCACAGACTATACTGAGGGAGATGGTTTGTTACAATACAACTACTACGTTATGTTGTCCTGCTATAGCAGAGGGAACAGCCCAGTGTTCTGGGGATGCTCTACGCCTCCCATCTAAGCTGGGTTTAATAGGTTAGTGGTAAATATCTGTGGTCCATTTGATTGATGGATTTGAGCTACAACTATAGCAGCCTTTGTAGGAGAAAGAAGCACCATAGGGAGCGCCTAAGACCCATAGCAGACACTGATGTTCTCTGTTCTATCATCTCAGGCTCTGTCTGAATTCTGCACCAGGATAAGCAGAAAACCAGCAAAATAGTTGTCATCTTCCATGAAGTCTTCCTAGATTTATGCAGGCCACACGGCTCCCCATCTGCATCCCCAGAATACTGAGCTCTTCCCTCTGTTATAGCAGGAGAACATAATGTAGCTGTTGTATTTGAGCTAGATCTTGAAGGACGACAGCAAGCTTTCTGTCTAGTGTAAGGGAAACTCATTTCAGACTGCAGAAACAGTGTGAGCTGGGGTGTGGAGGATGAGGAATGATGGCAGCTGGTCCAGGCAAACGACAGAACCAGGGAGAACAACGGGTGCTGCTACTGCATCACTCTCCTTGGCAGCAGCTTGGCCCTGACTGCTGAGGGGCAGGCCAGCTCAGGGGCATCTCAACTCCCCAAACCAGTGCTGAACATTCCCTCATCAACCTGGCTACCAAACCTTCTTCTGAAAATGAGAAGTAACTTGTTAACTATCAGAGCTTTCTCACAAAAGAATGGGCTTCAGGAGTGGTAGTGAGGTCCCTGTGAGAGGAGGTATGTAAGCAAAAGTGATAGGATAGGCCTTTTTTTCCAGGCTGTAGTAGAAGGGAGGTTTGGGACTAGAGAAGGTTGGCCTAACAGACCCCCCTCAGGTTTCTTCCAGAGCCAAGAGGCCATGATTCCCTTTGAAAGTAGAAGTCTCGGCCGGGCGCGGTGGCTCAAGCCTGTAATCCCAGCACTTTGGGAGGCCGAGACGGGCGGATCACGAGGTCAGGAGATCGCGACCATCCTGGCTAACATGGTGAAACCCCGTCTCTACTAAAAATACAAAAACTAGCCGGGCGAAGTGGCGGGCGCCTGTGGTCCCGGCTACTCGGGAGGCTGAGGCAGGAGAATGGCGTAAACCCAGGAGGCGGAGCTTGCAGTGAGCTGAGATCCGGCCGCTGCACTCCAGCCCCGGCGACAGAGTGAGACTCTGCCTCAAAAAAAAAAAAAAAAAGAAAGAAAGTAGAAGTCTCTGCTCTCCTATGGGGAGTAGAAAAACATGTCCAGAGAGGTTAAGTGACTTATCCCAGGGTACACAGAAAGTTATCTAA
>NW_016854787.1:0-272 GCF_001698545.2 Rhinopithecus bieti | reverse complement strand
ACACACACACACACACACACACACACGAACACACAGTGGATTGAGCCATTGAGTGTAGGAGGTGCTCAGATATTAGTGAGTGGCTGAAAGTGTTGCTGTTTAGCAAATTCTCCTATGAACAGAAAGATTTTTGGAAACCTCCTTCCAGAGTGACTTAAAATATGCAATGTGCTCCTTGAGAATAAAATTTAAAATAGAATAAAATTAGTTGCATTTATAGGTTTGAAACCAAAGTTTTCTACTACTTCAAATTTGACTCCTTTGTGAAGATA
>NW_016854786.1:0-751 GCF_001698545.2 Rhinopithecus bieti | reverse complement strand
CCATCATCTACATTCGGTATTTCTTCTCCTAATGCTATCCCTCCCCTAGCCCACCACCCCCGAAAGGTCCCAGTGTGTGATATTCCCTTCCTGTGCCCACATGTTCTCATTGCTCAATTCCCACTTACGAATGAGAACATGTGGTGTTTGGTTTTCTGTTCCTGTGTTAGTTTGCTGAGAATGATGGCTTCTTGCTTTATCCATGTCCCTGCAAAGGACATGAACTCATTCTTTTTTATGGCTACATAGTATTCCATGGTGGATATGTGCCATGTTTTCTTTATCCAGTCTATCATTGATGGGCATTTGGGTTGGTTCCAAGTCTTTGCTATTGTGAACAGTGCTTCAATAAACATACGTGAGCATGTGTTTTGTAGCAGAATGATTTATAATCCTTTGGGTATATATCCAGTAATGGGATCGCTGAGTCAAATGATATTTCTAGTTCTAGATCCTTGAGGAATTGCCACACTGTCTTCCACAATGGTTGAACTAATTTGCACTCCCACCAACAGTGTAAAAGCATTCCTATTTGTCCACATCCTTTCCAGCATCTATTGTTTCCTGACTTTTTAATGATTGCCATTCTAACTGGTGTGAGATGGTATCTCATCGTGGTTTCTGTTCATATCCTTCATCCACTTTTTGATGGGGTTTTTTTCTTGTAAATTTGTTTCAGTTCCTTGTAGATTCTAGATATTAGCCCTTTGACAGATGGATAGATTGCAAAACTTTTGTCCCATTCTTTAAG
>NW_016854785.1:0-1653 GCF_001698545.2 Rhinopithecus bieti | reverse complement strand
CATGGGAAGATTTACTCTCCCTGAGTGACATGCACATCTTGTTCTTTCATTCACTTTACAGAAACTCAGGGTGGATGACAGTGGTACACACAAGTAGAACAGAATGATACCCCATTGATTTCCATAGTTATATTATTAGACAAGAGAAAATGAAAAGATGCACACAATATTTGTAGCTATTTAGGATGCTTTTGGTTCTTTGCAGAGAATCCGCTCGGTAGAATATTGGCAGACTCTGTTGAATGTATATTTTTTGTATATTTTATATTTTATACTATATTTAGACCAATAAATGAGCTTTCCTGTGACATATGTGTGTGTTTATATATGCATACCATATAACAATATAATACAAATATCATATATTTTCCTTTGCACTCTCTATCTAGCTATATGGCAAAGGAAATACAAATATGTATGTGTATGTACATATATTTGTACTTGTATATTGTATATACATATTTGTAGTTGTGTTTGTATTTGTATATATATTATGTATATTGCATATGCATATATAGTATATATATTAGTATTTGTATATGCTACACACAGATATACTGCTATTTACATGTATGTCAATATACAAATGCAAATTATATATAATGTATATATTATACATATGAGAATAGTTCTTTTTCTCTATATATGTTAAATACATATAGGAATATATGTTTACATTTCCCTATAAATATTATGACAATTGTTTGTATTCCTATGGCCAGGCAATCTAAGCAATTCCCCAAGTGGTAGCTCAGGTGACATAGCAAAATCCTGTCTCTAACAAAATAAATTTTTAAATTAGCTGGGTATGGTGGCATTCACCTGTAGTCCCACCTATTGAGAAGGATGAGGAGGGAGGATCCATTGAGACCAGGAGTTTCAGAACAGCTTGGGCAACATAGGAAACCCTGTCTCTACAAAAATCCATGTAAAGGCATGGTGGTTCATGTCTGCAGTCCCAGCTGCTTGAGATGTTGAGATGGGAGGAGCAAATAAATCTATGAGTTCTAGGCCACAGTGAGCTATGCTTGCACTATTGCACTCCAGCATAGACAACAGAGTGAGACTTTGTCTCTATGAAACAAATAAAAAAATAAACATTAGCCAGGCAAGGTAGTCACTTGTACTCCCAGCTACTCAGGAGGCTGAGGCAGGAGAATGGCTTTTGCCTAGGAGTTCAAGGCTGTAGTGTGCTAGGGTTGTACCACTGCACACTAACCTGGGCAACAGAGCGAGACTGTGTCTCTTCAACAACAATAAGAACAAAAACAAAACTGTTTGATCAGCTGTTAACAGAACCATTATGTATGTGTAAGTCCTGCACCTGCAAGTAGGAACTCTAGAATTTCTAATGGGCAATTAGAAATCTAGTGAAAATCTGGTTTGACACTAAAGTGTTTTACTCCTAAAACACTTTGGTAATAAAGAAAATTTGAGTTCTCACAGATGCTGGGGAAGACTCTCCTTGTTATTGCTGTGTATATAACTGTGTGTCTGTATGTGTATATGTGTGCACACATGGGTATGTGTGTGTATGCATGTGTTCTCGTGCACATGCCGGTAGAAGGAACACTTACACTGAGGACCCAAACAAGCGAAGAGGACAGTGATACCACAACACGAGGAAGAACGTACCCAGTTTTGGCGAAGTTT